>NW_013667466.1:139559-142816 GCF_000517525.1 Limulus polyphemus
CGTCACCTAATTCTCTTTTCGATTTCACCTCTGGTGGAAAAGAAAAGAAGTATTTAACATATATATACAAATTTGTAACTGTTCCTAATATTTTCTGTTTATCTTTAGCGTTCGTAATGTATAAGGCCTGACTTATAGAGTTTCAAAGAAATTCGCCCCCCAGTGGCACAGCAGTATATCTGCGGACTTACAACGCCAGAATCCGGGTTTCGATACCCGTGGTGGGCAGAGCACAGATAGCCCATTGTGTAGCTTTGTGCTTAATTACAAACAAACAATCAAAGAAATTCTGAATTATTTGAAAAAAAACTAAACATTTAAAGCTGTTTCTGAACATTTTAGTCTAAAAATATACATAAACGAATGTCTTGTTCTGAGAAAAATGCAAAGATAAACTATATGTTTTAGGATAACTGTCCAGTGATTTATATGGCTTGTAGATATACACGTGTGTTTCAAACAA
This sequence comes from Limulus polyphemus, assembly GCF_000517525.1. NCBI lineage: Eukaryota > Metazoa > Arthropoda > Merostomata > Xiphosura > Limulidae > Limulus > Limulus polyphemus. Next base: position 140,023 of record NW_013667466.1, read on the forward strand.
AAGGACTCAATTTATGCCCCCGACAGCTCAGGTATAAGCTACAGGGCTTATAGCGTTAAAATTTGAGTTTCAGTCTTTGTGGCGTGGACAGAATAGATAGTCCTTTGTTCAGTTTTACGCTTAACAACAAACAAACTCATGTTATACCTTTTATGAATAATACGGAATTTTATTCATCGTATCATTAACTCAAATACAGAGAATGGTTAAAGTCATGTCATATTTACTTTGTAGAAGAAAGCGATGCCTCTTGAAATTAACATATCATTGGTGTTTGAAAAGAAAAAAACAATCTTAGCTAAGAAAACATACATGCCTTATATGTTTAGTTTTGTATACAAAAACATTTTAATTACCTTGTAAAATGCACCTGTTTTAAATAGTGATGTGGTGTGATTCTACTAGAAAATATACTTGTTTCGGTTTTACTTCAAGCTGTGGCTAACGTAAAGATGCAAAATCACATATTACAAGAGCTCAGTTTAAAAAATACTAACTACCCGTACAGAATTAGAATGCTAACTACCCGTATAGAATTAGAATACTAACTACCCGTATAGAATTAGAAGCTAAAAGTATCAATATATGAATAGCTATTTGTTTGTCAATGTTTTTTCAATATATTACTATTTGATAGTTCTGAAAAAATACGTATAAATCTTACGAGTATTTTACAGACATGACATACAAATATGATTTTTTTCTTCAACAACCCAACATATGTGTATCTGTTCCAAGCATATAATATCGAAATGAATATTTTTATTTAATTTTTAATGAAATTCAAATATAACCAAATGTATCTTACCAGATGAAGAGAAACTACTGGTAATTTTGCATACAAAATAAACTACGCTGCCTATTTCTAAACAAAATGAAATGCTTAGAATGTAATATCTCATTTATTTTGTTTTCCAACCACAATAGATTGTTCCCATGGAAACTGCAGTGTTGGCTAAATGTAATTACTTGAGGCCCTAGCGCAGTTTTCCTGTTTAATTCAATTAGTTTCAAATGCAGTCGACTTATTTACAGGCCTTTTATCATGTTAGTGAATATGGTAGAGAAGTCTGTCTCGCTTAATGAAGAGGTGATAGCGGAACTACTTCACCATCTGTAAACGATTACGAATTAGTTTACTGCAACAACGCTACTCAGTGCAGAAGCGGAATAAATGTAATAACTCTAATGTGTGTGTGTTAGCAGTGTGGATGTGATTAATTAAAATAGCAGACACGAGGCCATTTGATCGTTACATACAGAATTCATTTATAGGTAGTATCTGAAAATAATAATTATAGAAACAAAAAGGAAGAAACTCACTATTTATTTACAAAGAACAGTAGAGAATAATCTACAATGTTCATGCAAATTCATTGAGTTAACATTCCAAAACATTAGGGAGAATTGAAGTTAGATCTTATTCCTTTTTGCTTTATGATAACTAGACTTGTAGAAAAGTTACTCCTACTTTTCTACTGTTCGCTACTCAGCATTTTATATTTAAATACGAACTTTGAAATTTAAGTTATGGCTTTTTATATAACATCTCTTTTTATAGTGCTATTGTATACACCCTCCATTTGAAATCCATAATAACTTAGGGCTGGGCATGACCTAGAGGTTAACCTGTCGGGCTGCGAATCGAAAGGTCCACGATATTTTATTGAATATGCTCTGCTCTTACACTTGAAAGTACATTATAAAATCCAAACCCACTATTTGATTAAGATTACCCAAGTAGGTAATGAGATATATTGTATGGTTGACCTCCATCTTGCCAGAAGTTTTCAATTAGAGGCTGTTATGCTTAAACTTGGGATCTTATGTGATTATTTATAAGGGTGCCGTTCAGATAGAAAGGAATGAACACAAGATCTAGCCACTTTTTAGGCATAAAAAGCAACACACTTTCGCCAGCTGGAGTTTGATATTATTGCATTGCGTTGTTGTGTTGCTTACAAAACAGTATTTCACGAATGCTCTTGGCTGTCATAGGATATATCTCAGCTGAGAAGCGATGTGGAATAGACAAAAGGTAAATCTGAATTGCCTCCTTTATGCACATCTGGTTTGAAATTTATAATGGGCTAACTGAGAGGAACGTGAGAACAAAACAACATCTGCAATTAAGATTAGCGTAAATGAAAGAAAAGAAAGCATTGGTGTGATAAACTAACGTGCCAATATATGGAAACTGTACGATGATTAATAGACTACAGCTAATAATTTAAATACTGTATAAATGTGGCAGTTAGGCAAGATCTACTTCAAGTATCGTAAAGAGACCAGTGATATTGGAGAGTATGCTAGCACTCTCTGTGTACGGATGGCACTGACGCCCGTATTAAAGCAATGCAAATATCATCTGGATTTTTCTTCTCTACAGGTCACCAGACGCTAGATATGAAGCATAGTCGGTCTATCTCCGGTGTATATGCTGCTCTTCAGCTATCCAGATCGTCCCAAAGTTGAAAACCGACAAATAGCCAAAACCGAGATTTCCTTGTTTCGTGCATCATTATCTTTTTTCAACAGGCCTAACGCCCAACTAGTTCTAGCAGAAACTATAATTTTATCATCATTTGATAAGTCTTCACGATATCTGACTACCTATTTTATTATTATTATTTGCCAAATTTATAAAGCTTTAGAACACACTCCATAACCTAGTAACCAACATACGTCATATTATAAAAAGTAAAAAAAAAAACAAGTATTAGGAAAAAACAATATTGCTAAATAAAAAAAAAATCTATGTCCAACAATACACCGATTTTGGCTAGTGATCTTT
>NW_013667466.1:143189-144436 GCF_000517525.1 Limulus polyphemus
AAAACTTTGGAAGCTATAACTGTGATTGTTATAACGCTTACCAATCGGAAAACTTCAGATATTTGACCTTTACAAAGTTCGAATATTACAAATCGTTTAACTTCAGTGGATTCACATCGGACATTAGTACTTTTACCTAACGTCATCGGTGAAACTCGATCTGTAATCAACAAGAACTACAGGGCTAGCTAGCTCGCTACTAAGTGAATTGTACCTATATCGCTCATCGTGAACCCTCGATAAGATATCAAGGAAGTTCCAAACTACTGTTTGTAAATTTGTGAAACTTTTGTTTATAAATCATTGTTTGCAATTATTATTTGTAATAATTGTTATTGTAAATTGTGTGTATGTTAAAACGTATTTGTGTTAAAAAAGAAAACTGTTTTTTGTTTTTGAATTTCGCGCAAAGCTACACGAGGGCTATCTGCGCTAGCCGTCCCTAATTTAGCAGTTTAAGTCTAGAGGAAAGGCAGCTAGTCATCACCACCCACCGCCAACTCTTGGGCTACTCTTTTACCAACGAATAGTGGGATTGACCGACACATTATAACCCTCCACGGCTGAAAGGGGAGCATGTTTGGTGAGACGGGAATTCGAACCCGCGACCTTCAGATTGCTAGTCGAGCGCCCTAACCACTTGGTCATGCCGAGCCCAAAAGAAAACTGTGTATCAATCTAGTTGGCAAATATCATAAACTGACTATATATATATCGGCATTTATTTAAATATTAAATACAAAGTACAATTTAACTACTAAATTTAAATTATCAGTTAACTTAATTTCAGTCTATTTGAAATTCTAATACGTAACACATAAAAGTAGAATTCGAAAGTTAACTAAAAGAAATGTGTAATGATGAAAGCTGAGACTATCCAAATACAAAACTTTCGGTAGACAAAGTGAGAAAACCAGTATTATCCATGTAAAGTCGAAACGGCTTAATCTGCTATGTGATAAAGTGATTTGTCCATTCATATTCTTATCTTATCAAATACAAAACTTTCGGTAGACAAAGTGAGAAAACCAGTATTATCCATGTAAAGTCGAAACGGCTTAATCTGCTATGTGATAAAGTGATATGTCCATTCATATTCTTATCTTATCAAATACAAAACTTTCGGTAGACAAAGTGAGAAAACCAGTATTATCCATGTAAAGTCGAAACGGCTTAATCTGCTATGTGATAAAGTGATATGTCCATTCATATTCTTATCTTATCAAATACAAAACTTTCGGTAGACA
>NW_013667466.1:144659-149517 GCF_000517525.1 Limulus polyphemus
CAAATTTAAATATGGCAACTAAAGACAACAAAAATGTAATAATATATCAACATAGCTATAATCTGATAATGACACGGGTAACATCTTATTTGGTTCCTTTTTTTCAAGTTCAGTAGCCAGCCCTAAATAGCTTTTACATTTTATTTTCCTAATACTTGCTTGTTTATTTTTTTTAATCATTAGTATCACACACGATTACCACCGATATTGGAAAGTGTCACCTTCTAATAACTATGTGATTAAGTGTTTAAAACAAGTTTGTCAGTTGTTTTGAACTTTCTATAAATTAGTAATTTTATTTTATGTATGTTCTTAATGCCTAAAATCCGGAACTCAATTCCCATTGTGGACAAAGTTCAGATATTCTATTGTGTAGCTTTTCACGACAACAACAACGTCTTAATTACAACCATAAAGCAAATAAACTAAACCTGACTAACGATTTTACTGATATAATAATGAAAAGCAACGCAGCGTAAAATGCCCTATTAATATGGACAACCACAATCAATGTATAATTTGGTGAATGAATACAGAGAGCACATTACTTCCAACTGATCCACTAGATCAGTATAGGGTTGCAGATTTTCCAAACAGTTTTAACAAACCTATTATTTATTTTGTCTTAACAACACCGTTTTTTGAAGTGACTAGCAACTGGTCACGGTCTACTGATGGGTCAGTGATGTATTTACAGACTTACAACGATAAAATCTGGGGTTCAATTCCCTGCGCTGGACGAAGTGCAGATAGTAAAATTATCTGTATGGAAAGTAGTAGATAAACTTTACAGAATATTTTACAGTATGGTGAGATACTGTTTAAAGATAATAAATGCAAAAAAATATCAAACCGAGATAATGTTCTACTACTTTCGTACTGAAAGATCATTTTACATTTCTTGATGACTTTCATCAAAGTCCATTAAGCTGACATGAAAACATGTTACAGTCAAAGATTTGTAGTATTGAACTAGGCCTAGCGCAAGCCTTGCTATTCATCAGACCATAATATTAGTGATTCGTAATTATATTGATTGCACTACCAGAGATTTATTTTATTTTTCATAACCTCCCATATCAACGCTTAAAACTTGATATAAACTATACAGTGACTATGTTAATTTTGAAGTAAAAATGTTATATGCCTTGTAAAGTTCTCTGTATAATGTTCCCATTTGGTGAACGAAGCATGAATCACCAAATTTAAAAAATATTATATTTGAGCTTCTTTTTTATTTTACTTTTTGTTTTAGTGCAAAGCTACAGTAGGCTATCTGCTGTGTTCACCATGGGGAATAGAACCCCCTATTTTAGCATTGTGAATGCGTAGACTTACCGCTGTCTCACCGGGGACAATTTATGTTGCATAAATATCTCAAAATAAAAAACTCACTGAGTTAAACACAATTTAAATACAAGGAGCAAAAAAAATTCATATATATGTAAGTTATTTTATCATAGTTAAGCTACTTATTGTACCATTAATATACGCATGTTTCACACAATAAATTGTTGCTGTATGTGTGAATGTTTGATGCTTCAATTAAATATGGGCATTATATTAACATGGTTACTCCTTCATATTTTCATTGACAGTAATTATTGGTTTGGCGTAAAGCTGCACAATAATTATTTGCATTTTAACCACCACGGAGAATCAATTCCCGGATTTTAACATTGTAAATCCGTTAACAAAAGCTAACCACCGAGGGACTTTAGTAACAATACTTAGTATGTAATTTGGTAAATAATGTTATATCATATATATTATTATTTATCATGAAGATAAATGAAATAAATAATTATTAGTTTTTGTGTACCACAAGTCATACTGATTTGAAATCCGTAGTGGACAAATAAAGAGGTTTAGCTTGGTTTTTATCTCGAATAATACATAGAAATGTTTCTTTATCCTAAACGTGTCTGAGAAATTACTTCTTCACAAATGGTCTTGGCATAAATGGACAAATGACCATCTCTCTGAATCAAACTATTCGTCTGATTCAGGAAACTTGAATTCATCGCCACAGGCGCAGCTTGTCCTAGCCGTTTACCTAAGGAAAAACGTTACATTCAATATTTCTCAGTCACATTGATAAATTCAAAGCACAGTTCATTGTTTTTCTTATCCTTTAGTCTCACCTGAGAATAAAATGATAAGGAATATAGGTGTTGCTCTTTCTGTTTTTCTACATACTTGCTCAATGTGTTGTGCTCTTTGTGTTGTTTACCGCCGTATATTTTGTTTATTTCTAATGTGCTATGTGGTTGTCAACTTAAATATTGCATTTACTTATATGCAACATGGTGTTTATATGTATAGAAAGTTTCTATTTACCCTATGATTTAAGAATTCTAAAAAAAAATAATGTACAGCCTCAATATTTGTGGGAACAAAAACAAAATCGGAATTTAATCTTGACGATTATCTTTTCTTTATAGGAAAAATTAATTTATCAAATTTGTTCAAAGCTACACAATGGGCTACCTGTGCTCTGCCCATCACGAGTATCAAACCCGGTTTCCAGCATTGTAAGCCCGCAGACATACCGCTGTGCCGTTGAGGGAGGTAATTTTATCAAAAGCGCCAATTAAGAAAACTCGTCCCCTGGTGTGTCAGCGGTAAGTTTACGGGCATACAATGCTAAAATTCTGAGTTCGATTCTCCCTCTTATATAGAATGTTGATAGCCATTGTGTAGCTGTGGAGCTTTACACTATGAAAACAACAACAAGTAGAAAACTCAGAAAATATAATATTCTATTGAAAACCAAATTGTTTCTAGGGATAATATTCTCTTGGCAGACCGAATGGTTTTTTCTTTGCCGTTCATGCTGTGATCATGCAGTGGAGTTTACCACCATCGACATGTGAGCCGACGAATCAAATATCACAGACTCTAGACAAGCTAACTAAAAATACTTTTATAACTATCTCCAGGGTTTTTAGGAATACTAAATACATTTGGATTGAGCTAATGTTCTCTTATCAGGAATTTCATGAACCAAATTTTGAGCTGTGGACTGGGTACCGGCTAATACTAAACACACAGTTCAGCGGATGTAAAGGCTCAAATTTCTGTCCCACGACATGCCAAAAGCTGTAGAAGGACTAGAAATGAATAAGTCAAAATATCTTTTGATAAAAATCATGTAAACTCCATTTTTTTGTATTCCTTATAATTTGTCCATCTCAGATTCATTCCCTGTACCCGTCTTGGTAATGGTGTATACAAAATCTATATCATGTATTTTGTGGTGTATGTTGAGTCTTTTGTCATACATTTGAAGATTTTGGAAAGATGCTAACGTAAGGTTACCGAAACATGTAGTCTTTTAGTAGTGTCCATCGGCTAAGTAAAAAAAATATATTGTGCATTTTAAACGTTGATTTTATTTTTATTTTACAGAGATACAAGTGATCCGGATTTTGACCTTCAAATGTAAGGTTATTCATTTTGATTTTCATTTTTATGTAAGGTATTTCGCAACTTGGTAGCACAAATTAGCATTGTGATCAATTAATGTATTGGTTACCACTCGTGTGGATGTAATGATGTTCTAAATCAAAATGTTATCTGGATATATACTAAAATTTAAGCCTATCGGCAAAATATGCTTTTTACATTTTGTCGAGGACTTACCACTAAGATTGATAACACAATTATCTTATAGCTTAAACAATCATCCCCCCCCCGTCGTAACAAGATTTCTGTTTTGTTCGTAGACCCTTAGATATGCATTCGTTTTTAGTTCATTTCAATCAGAAGATGTAATCGTTTATTAACTCGGATAGCTACAAATACCGTCAGTCGATCTATTATATACAAGTGCTGCTTTGTGCCATAAATTCCCAAACAAACAACCATAGCAAGTACGTTAATATCCATTTAGACTCATAAAGTTATATAAAACTATAACTTTGCCATTCGGGAGTTTTTGACTTCTTCGTCTTTGTAGAACACGTATCATCGTTACAATCAACAATATATCTACCCTAGCAATACAACAATGAAGATATTCCACTTGTAGGTAAAAAAAGTAGCAAAAATTTAAATACTAAAGATATTATGTTACTAAAGTTAAAGTACTTGCGCGACGTACGACATGTATTTTGTTGCCTTCAAGAGGTTGGCGAGACGTTTATCTTGTCCGTCATTCGTCGACCGTTGTAAGGTCGGAAATTGAAATGGATGTCAAACTCGTAAAGGTATGAAAATGGATGAAATAAGGGGTTAGAATGCCCCTGGAGCATACCCAAGAACTGCTGAAAGTTTCATGGTGATAAGAGGATGGGAAGTTCGAAAACTTTCGTTATGGACAGGCAATCAGTCACACAGACACAACATGTTTTACAGTGTAGATACATCGACTACACATCAAATAAAAAATATTGTAATGAGTTTCATACTGGAGAGACTGATCAGGAATACTCAGAGTATCTGAGAGCATGTAAGATGTATTCACCATTGAAATATAAACAATAATACCACTGTCGAACACAATAGTACCACTGTCGAACACAATAATACCACTGTCGAACACAATAGTACCACTGTCGAACACAATAGTACCACTGTCGAACACAATAATACCACTGTCGAACACAATAGTACCACTGTCGAACACAATAGTACCACTGTCGAACATTACATCGGCAACCATACTCTCGTCTGCAGTCTTAAATTAGAGATGATATATATATATTATATGATTACATTTTTATTGTCTTTAGTTGCCATATTTAAATAAGAATATGAATGGACAAATCACTTTATCACATAGCAGATTAAGCCGTTTCGACTTTACATGGATAATACTGGTTTTCTCACTTTGTCTACCGAAAGTTTTGTATTT
>NW_013667466.1:150006-154215 GCF_000517525.1 Limulus polyphemus
TGTTCTTCTGTTACCTGTGTCATTATCAGATTATAGCTATGTTGATATATTATTACATTTTTGTTGTCTTTAGTTGCCATATTTAAATTTGTTTTTCTGTTACCCGTGTCATTATCAGATTATAGCTATGTTGATATATTATTACATTTTTGTTGTCTTTAGTTGCCATATTTAAATTTGTTTTTCTGTTACCCGTGTCATTATCAGATTATAGCTATGTTGATATATTATTACATTTTTGTTGTCTTTAGTTGCCATATTTAAATTTGTTTTTCTGTTACCCGTGTCATTATCAGATTATAGCTATGTTGATAGGTTGAATTTATTCCATGATAAGGTTGATTAATTCTCATGAATACTCTTTTATACAAGCACTTTAAAAATGGCTGCTACTCTCCAATCGACATCACAACCATTAAAAATTAACGAACTTTCTTGCAGTCAATGGCTTTACTTGTAATGCTGCAGTATCATACCTGCAGAGTAGTCAAAAACTGGGGAGAAGCATTTTGGATTCCTATAATTTTGCATAAAGAAAATATGTCAACCCAAAAGTTATGTCTCCCAATTGGTCAGCGGAAGGTTTACAGAACTTGCTACAATAAAATCTGGGGCTCGATTCTCTACGGTGGACAGAACGCAGATAGTCCCTTGTTGATCTTCGCGCTAAAACAACAACAACAAAAATAAAACACAAACAGACCCAATAGATATTTCACAAGTATTTCTTCATCCACGTCATAGGTCAATTAAGGCACTACTTCAAAATAACAAATTCAAAATCACGACTAAATAGAAGCTGGACATTCTGATCGAAAATTCACATTACCACATGGAAGAAATAAATATTCCATCCCCGATAACAACAGGTACACTAAGCCCAAAGCTAAAATATACACAAATAAACCTGTTTATGAAACTATCAATGAGCTTCTATATTAAGACACAGGGATCAAATCTGGCGATTAAATTTGATATTGTGATCAGCTTTATAGTGAATTTTCTTGTAATCAAGCAATTACAACTGCAACATTTTGGCTCATAGGAGCGGACCATATTCAGGTCTTGTACGATTAACAATAACTACAAATTCAAGGTATAAAAAAATATTTAACTCAGAGTGTAATGATTATTTATAAAAACTATGAAAAACACAAAACATATATATATATTTATATAATAAAAACATATTGTTCAATTATATGTATTATAAGTTATATAAATCTACAGAAGTTCCGGGATATTTGTTCAAAGAAGGTTATAATGTTTTAATCAGTATAACTTCCGCACCTTTTCATCAGTTTAACTTCGTAGAATTTTAATGTTGTATTCGGAGGTCGAGAGTTTGGTTTCTTTTAAATGTTCGAAAATATAGGACGGTCCTTCCAAGTGTTATTTTATCCTTCTGCTAAGTTTTCTTCCAGTTTAACTTGAATCAAATCGTTCATATGTGTCACATTTGATTTTATATGTTATTCCTTTGGCGTCCTTTCGTTTCGGGCAATTACTTCCACCGATGTTTTTTATTTCTGATTATACTACGATTAACAAATTGATGTGAATGTGCTTTTTACTGAGGCGTTTCCATATCTTGGCAAGGTTGTCACTAACATGTTAATTAAAATGGATAGTAGTTATAATAAAGTTTTGTGATGTTTTTGTTGGATTGTATCTCGTGGTTTCTTTGTTATAGTTTAACTGGTTGTTTTTTAACTTTACCTCATTTATGAATTAAAATCTCGGATATTTTCCTTAATTCATAATTTGATTATGGCTATGTTGATATGATGAAATTATTCCATGATAAGTCTGCTACAGTAAAACATTGGGATTAAAGATATTACTTCGCGTAAATAGTCTTTTATATTAGCATTGTACACGGTTACGTATGTTTATATTCAAAGTCTCTCTCTCTTTAGTTAAATTAGGACGACAAATTGATATGCAAGATACATTTCAGACCATACAGAGTTCAATAATTTAATAATGAATTGTTGTGGATACAATGTAGACAGAGTTCATCAATTTAATAATAAACTGTTGTGGATACAATATGGACAGAGTTCATCAATTTAATAATACATTGTTGTGGATACAACATGGACAGAGTTCGTCAATTTAATAATGAATTGTTGTGGATACAATGTTCATCAACTTAACAACAAATTGTTGTATATACAATGTGGACAGAGTTCATCAATTTAATAATAAATTGTTGTGGATACAATGTAGACAGCGTTCATCAATTTAATAATAAATTGTTGTGGATACAATATGGACAGAGTTCGTCAATTTAATAATGAATTGTTGTGGATACAATGTTCATCAACTTAATAACAAATTGTTGTGGATACAATATGGACAGAGTTCATCAACTTAATAATGAATTGTTGTGGATACAATGTTCATCAACTTAATAACAAATTGTTGTGGATACAATATGGACAGAGTTCATCAACTTTAATAATGAATTGTTGTGGATACAATGTTCATCAACTTAATAACAAATTGTTGTGGATACAACGTGGACTGAGTTCATCAATTTAATAATGAATTGTTGTGGATACAATGTGGACAGAGTTCATCATATAATAATTAATTGTTGTGGATACAATGTGGACAGAGTTCATCATTTAATAATGAATTGTTGTGTATTTTTCGTTTACATATTGTTCTGACTGCATTGGCCCCCCATTGGAACGGCGGTATGTCTTCGGACATACAACGCTAGAAACCTGGTTTCTATACCCCTGGTGGGCAGAGCACAGATAGCCCATGATGTAACTTTGTGCTTAATTACAAACAAAACTGACTGCATTGATTTCAAACAGAGTTGGCATAACCAGCTATCGTATTTATGTGAATGTTCAGAAAATAATGGGGAAATTTTCATCATCTTTAATGGTAAAGTGGATCTGAGAGTGAATGTTGTTGATATGTTTTAAGAATTTTGTTTCCTAAAATCAGAGTTAAAACTTCATTCATTGTACAGGATTAAGTACAGCTGTATTCAAGGCATTTCTCTCTAGTTGAATTAGGAAGACATTAGCTAATGAGTAAGATAAATTTCAAACCATACAGAGTTCATCAACTTGGTAATAAATTTTCATTGAATTAAAACCAAAACTTTGTTTCTAGTTCAAATAATGTCATTACATTTGAAGAGGTTGTGGTGTATTATTCTTTGCAGGCACTTTGATAACCATGAATGACAGACGTTCCTTGCATCAAAAACCATCTGCTAACCCTATCATTCTAAGTGCTGTGTCTCACTATTTAAACAGTGTAAAAAATAGAACAATGGTAAATATAGTCAAATCCAAGGTAACACCTATAAGACCAATCTTAATACACGAGAAGAGCTAAGATCCAATCAAGGGAATAAGTTGTACACATCAGACAATTGCATCGCATCAATATTTCATAGATTTTGAAAGCAAACACTACGCATTCACTGGATAAGAGAAGCCCCAAAGATAAACAATCTTGGGAATTCCCTTTATTAGTGACAAAACATCTCTTTTTTTCTTTTTTTTGGGGGGGGGGGATGCACATGCAAACTCTTCAAACCAAAATCTTCCACCGTTCAGTTGAAATTTAAATCTACAGTTTTTACTTTAGTTTTCAACAACAAAGTTTCTTCGAAACAAAAAACAAATTGCTTGACATACAGAGCACGAGCCATGTGCATAAAAATATTGTTTATAAAGCCAAATGTAAAAAAATCTAATCGGCTTTATGTTTGAGAGTAAGTACGGGAACTTTAAAGAATTTCAATACATCAACATCCATAGTTTTCCTTAAATACACACTTTTAATATCTTGGTGTAACGAATTTATTTGTTATATATTTATTTTAATATCGACGTTGTTCAGATTGAGTTTATATTTAAAAACATGCACAGCTTGTAGTGTTAGATATGTATTGCGCAACTCCCGCCTATTCTCCAAAGTTGTAGAAGATTCTCAAGAGTAAGAATCAACAATATATATGTGTGTGTGTAAACACACCAGTATTGTTACGTAAGACTGAAGTTTCTAGAAAAAGTTCCCACGCTATAAATATAACTAACGCGACGCGCCAGAAAGTGTCTATTATTAGTTCGCTATAATCTGCATACTATGAACTCCGAGAGCGATAATTGTGATTTTTAGAACGCTTTTCAACCTGAAAACTTAAGAAATTCGACCTGGAATATTTATAAATGT
>NW_013667466.1:155098-161843 GCF_000517525.1 Limulus polyphemus
CTTCAACGGTGGAAAACAGCGTGTGTGGCCAAGGAGGCAAAGCTAGCTAGCTTCCCGGCGAATCGTACTGACATCAACCCGCTCATCGTGAATCCTTAATAAGATATCAGGGAGGTTCCAGACTAAAAAGTAAACTTTATATTGTTTGTAAGTTTGTGAAACTTCTGTTTATAAATCATTGTTTGTAGTAACTATTTGTAATAATTGTTATTGTAAATTGTACTGTTGTGTGTATATGAAAACGTATTTGAGTTAAAAACGGAAACGATGTGTATCAATCTTGTTGGCAAATATCGTTAATTTGACTAATATATCGGCATATATTTAACTATTAAATCCAAAGTACAATTTAACTATTAAATTTATATTATTTAACTCGGCTTCGGACTATTTGAAATTCTAATACGTAACACTTGAAAAAAAAAACAATTTTTCCTGTAAGGTAATACAGAACCTTAGAATTATAACCATTGGCTTTTTAAGCAAATTTCTTTGAGCTATTTATGCATCAACGTGCTTTTGAATCCACCAATATTGCAATTAATCCCACAACTGACTGCTGGGACCCTATGTATTTTACATAGAAAATCAGTGATTTTTACCCGATATGATGCAATATGCAGTTACTTAATGCACCATCTTTGATATGTATTAAATGATGCTATTTTAATGTGAAATTCATTCCTGTTTCAACCTTCTTCTGTATCTCTTCTCTAGTAATTTTACAGTGAGTAAAAACAGTATCTTAGCCATAGATATGATTAGCTAACGATATGAACAGTCCTGAAGATTACTATGAATTTGGTAGTGATGGTCATATAACATTGAGTAGTGAAAGTGTAGAACATCCTTTATATATTAATGAGCATTCTTGTGAGACAAGCTCAAATAAAAACGAGATGGATAATAACAATTATGCTAAAACTGATGAAGACATAGAAGTTTATTCGTCAAGAGAATAAAGTAGTGCACTTTTTACAATATCAAGAAAGCAGCTAATTGACAGAATAAAGTAGTGGACTTTTTACAATACCAAGAAAGCAGCTAATTGACAGAATAAAGTAGTGCACTTTTTACAATACCAAGAAAGCAGCTAATTGACGGAATAAAGTAGTGGACTTTTTACACTACCAAGAAAGCAGCTAATTGACGGAATAAAGTAGTGGACTTTTTACACTACCAAGAAAGCAGCTAATTGACAAAATAAAGTAGTGCACTTTTTACAATATCAAGAAAGCAGCTAATTGACAGAATAAAGTAGTACACTTTTTACAATACCAAGAAAGCAGCTAATTGACAGAATAAAGTAGTGGACTTTTTACACTACCAAGAAAGCAGCTAATTGACAGAATAAAGTAGTGAAATTTTTACAATATCAAGGAAGCAGCCAATTGACAGAATAAAGTAGTGGACTTTTTACAATACCAAGGAAGCAGCTAACTGACAGAATAAAGTAGTGCACTTTTTACAATACCAAGAAAGCAGCTAATTGACAGAATAAAGTAGTGGACTTTTTACACAACCAAGAAAGCAGCTAATTGACAAAATAAAGTAGTGGACTTTTTACAATATCAAGGAATCAGCTAATTGACAGAATAAGGTAGTGGACTTTTTACACTACCAAGAAAGCAGCTAATTGACAGAATAAAGTAGTGGATTTTTTACAATACCAAGAAAGCAGCTAATTGAGAGAAGATCATATGCAAATGTTTTATAAATAGCCATCTGTTATTACTATCATAGATATGCAAGAGTGAATATTAATAAAACATTATTTGCATTCAAGATCTTTTTGAAAAAGGAAATTATAGAGGAAATATACGAGGAACAACAAAAAAAAGCTGTACTGGAATCATTTGATTTCCAACGAACTGAAATGTTGGGTAATGCTTAAGAACGAAGAAAAAGGCAAGCAAAGGAGAAATGATCATTTTAAAATCACTATCATGACATAGTTGCACTCCGCTTCGGAGTTCAAATGCACCCTCATAGTTCACAGAAACTCTAATCTATCGATCAAGCTTCTCCAATATCCTCAATTACTTCTATAGCTACCTTAACAAGGGCTGGTACCCGCAAACAAACCCAGTTAAGACACTCGCCCGTTGACTTGAACACATGTGCCAAGTTTGTACCGCTAACTTGTGAGTGGGGTATAAACTTAATTTCAAACATGGTGTCCTATGGATCTCAAAGAATAGACAGGAACGCAAAATCCGATGCCAGAGTCCTTAAAAATCTACTCCTAGGATCCCGTCATTCCTGATTGACTTTCAGTATCTGTACTATCTGTAGCTATGTATCTACAGTATCTGTAGTATCTGTAGATATGTATTTACAGTATCTGTACTATCTGTAGATATGTATCTACAGTATCTGTATTTCTGTAGATATGTATCTACAGTATCTGTACTATCTGTAGATATGTATCTACAGTATCTGTACTATCTGTAGATATGTATCTACAGTATCTGTAGTTTCTGTAGATATGTATCTACAGTATCTGTAGAAACATTTGTCTTTTATATGACCTTCTTTTATCTCACTCTGGGTAAATAACGTTTTTAATACATAGTTTAAGCAGCATACTTATAACATAAAGTTGTCATTGCTAATTCTACCTTTGAGAAATGCCGCGAATGATGATAAAAGTGACAATATGTTCTGTGTAAAACACATTCGAAAAACTTGATAATTGAGAATTAAAAATGTACTTTAAAATTTTATAAATCGTTGTTATACGGCCACTTGAATAACTTCTCTTCAAAACGAAGTTCTTTAATCTCTAGAATGTATTTCACTTCTACTGTGCTTCATGTGTTATCAAACCATTCATGTCAACATAAAGCAATGCCTTTCATTAACTGTAAAGAGTGGTGGAAAATCTCGTTCTGTGGGATGGCAAGATTTGTATGATTTTATTTTTTGTGTTTGAAAATGTTTAAAAATTCAAGGTCGTCTTATGCATGGGATCGTCTTATACGCCGGCAAATATGGTATTCGAAACGTTTAATGTTGTACAGGTTTACGTAGGAATGAATAATTGAGCATTTAATAGGCAAAGGCAGGAAACTGATCAAGTCAAGATGTGATGCGAGGTCAAATTTCCATACACCAAACTAAAAGTCAATAAATCAAAACCCATAGTGTTAAACTGGTCGAAACATTCCCTTACAAAGAGAGGACAGACCGAAAGGAGTGACCTACATCTCAATGGACTTCAATCCCATCAAGTATGCATGGGAGTGTCATAGTATATGCAGTGCATCCTGTCAAATGTCTCCAGAAAACTGCTCTTTTAGACGAGTGGTCGAGTATACTTAGGGCCAGAAATATCGTTAACAGCGAGTGTAGCCAACTGATAAAACGATGCATTCTAATCAGTATAATGTGTACAGTATATATATAATTACTTATGGCCATTAATGAGTATGTGATTATTTGTTATCTACAAAGATGGCTTGAAGATGTTAATATTAATGCCTCATGACTATATCAATTCTCAGCATCAATGTCAAGCTACCCTTGTGCTTATACTGAAGTGGAACAGCGATATGTCTACGAACTTACAATGCTAGAAACAGGGGTTTCGATACCCGTGGTGGGCAGATCACAGATAGTCCATTGTGTTGCTTTGTGCTTAATTTCAAACAAACTGAAGTAAAATATTACGCTCCCCACTCACAAACTGTACAAGTGTAAACAATGAATAGACAATCGTTTATAGTTCAAGTCACATTACATGTCACCATATACTGAGGGGATTGATTTACACCATTTTATAACAGTAGTTTTTACTTTGTCGTAGCTTAAGTATTATAAATTTCAATTGCTACTTAATTGTTTGGGCAATGCTTTTACGATTATTGACTAATCAAATTAGATGTTGTAATAATTATCGAAGCATAAACCGAAATTTTGTTTATTACTTATGTTATTAAACACAAATAAACACAGTCCGTTAGATGCTTTCAATGACTAACTCTTTTTTTTTGACGAATTATAAAATAAAATTGATTTTATCTGCTTGTGTTCCACTAGGTTTAAAAACATTTAACTGGGTAATATAAATATTAGTCTCTTACAGGTCTCTATTCTTGGACTATCCTCAAATATACTGTTATAAAACTTAAGTAAATGGACAGCATGTACTCATAATAGTTGTATCTACAAGTTCCTCACTTCATTCACATTTAGAGCATTAGTTTTAGCCTTTCTGTTGCCATAATATCATAAACACGTAAGTAGCCAACATGATGTATCTACGAGCCTCTTCATTACTTTAAGTATAGTATTTAACACAGTGGCAGATTTAGTTATAAATGTAGTCTAAGATTTAGAAACACAGAAAGTTGGTACGTTATATGTTTGTGTTAATCCTCGATTAAAGTTGTGTTCAGAATCTGTTTAGTCCTGAGCTAAAATTCTGAGCGTGGAAATAAATAATTTTGTTAAATGTCTCTGTAATAATTTTCATCATGCTAAATATTATCTATACAGCGTATGCTTGAAAGTAGTGGTAAAAACCACTTTTACTTTTGGTTAATGTTGTGGTATTTGCATTAGTGTAAAGAGTGTTAGAGCTTTGTATACGTTGAGAATAATGCAACATGCATATACTGCAGTACACATATATTA
This sequence comes from Limulus polyphemus, assembly GCF_000517525.1. Lineage (NCBI taxonomy): Eukaryota > Metazoa > Arthropoda > Merostomata > Xiphosura > Limulidae > Limulus > Limulus polyphemus. The sequence goes on from NW_013667466.1 coordinate 159,737, forward strand.
ACACAATATCATTATTTAGATACGTTACTCAATATATTTTACTTAGATATTTATCTTAACATAATATCATTATTTAGATACGTTACTCAATATATTTTACTTAAATATTTATCTTAACACAATATCATTATTTAGATACGTTACTCAATGTATTTTACTTAGATATTTATCTTAACACAATATCATTGTTTAGATACGTTACTCAATATATTTTACTTAGATATTTATCTTAACATAATATCATTATTTAGACACGTTACTCAATATATTTTACTTTGATATTTATCTTAACACAATATCATTATTTAGATACGTTACCCAATATATATTTTACTTAGATATTAATCACGTCAAATTCATTATATTTTCACATTCCTTCACATGCAACAGTTGAAGCTCTTTATGCACACTATATCAAATGTAACTGTGTTGTGTGTGTGTATGTTCCATTTTTATTAGAATTACATCTAGTATCACGTGTTTCAAATAACACCGACAAAACCAGTTTAGAATCACTAGTATTTTTAGATATCTGATCTGCTTATTATCATCTAATATATTTGTCTGATATGTTTACCTCTTTCTGTTTTTCATTACAGATGAGGATTTTTGTGCAAGGGGTATTACTGTATTTCTCTAATATGTTAACCTTTTTTGTTTTTCATTATAGGTGAGGATTTTTGTGCAAGGGGCATGATACTCTATTTCTCTCATATGTTGACCTTTTTTTGGTTTTAAATAAAGGTGAGGATTTTTGTGCAAAGGACATTATACTGTATTTGTCTGATATGTTGATCTTTTTTATTATCATTACAAGTGTGAATTTTTGTGCAAGGGGTATTATACTGTACTTGTATGATATTTTACCTTTTATTTTGTTTTGCACTACAAGTGAAGATTTTTGCGTAAGGGGCATTATATTGTATTTGTCTGATATCTGTAATTTATTTTATTATCATTACAGGTGTGAATTTTTGTGCAAGGGACAATATACTCTTGTGCACCTTCTGAGTAGGAAACCATTGGGGATACTTTCGGAGACGCTTCTTTGGTAAAATGCTGGATTTTCAGTTAAAACATAATGTAAATGACTTTTTTATCTTTCTTTATAAAAATCAATTCTCTGTGAAAGTGTAGTTATCTTCGGAAAACCTGTTACATCAAAGAATTGATTAATATATAGTCACGTTAACTGATGCACTTAAAGCAACAAATCTGGATTTTTTAAGGGTACGTCTAGCCATTTAGTTGTGCCTGTGTAACAATCAAATTCTTTATTTTTTCAGTTTCCTAGTTTTATTTTTTATTTATTTTACAAAACTGCACTGCGTAACCAAGTCTGTAGTCGTTCAATCAAACAAACTCAGTAATATCTTATCGTGTTTTTACTTATTTTATGTTTTTGTCGATCAAACTAAAAAATTAAAAAACAAATTTAATTCAATTCAATGGAATTTTAACAAGACCTGAATGTACATAATCTGTGTTTCTCAACTCAGAAAGTATGTTAGAGCTTGAATCGATCATCGTATGCTCTATACATTTAAGAAAGCTTATTTAATAATTATTTCAGAAATAAATAATGTATGGTTAGATCAAAACCCCACATTCACAGTATGTCAGTGTCAATGAGATGTTGAAATTAAACATTTATCTTTAGAGTATTCAAGTGTTCTGTAATATAACACTCTAATTTTTTATAAGCAGTTTGGTATTCTCATGTAATGTAAATATAGGTAAGGTAAATTTACACAATAGCAAGAGGAACGGCAGAAAAACATTAATATATTAGCTGAATCGAACAGACTAATGAAATAACGAAATTGGACAAGAATGAATCAACAAACAAGGGGAATGTTTATTAAGATTGAATAACAAAATGTATGGAGCCTTTACGCCTCTTCTAATTTACTGTGTCATATAGAAAGGGACAATCCCATATATGCTGGTTTATACCTAAGATTTGTTTGTTATACAGAAAGGGACAGTCCCACATATGTTGGTTTATACCTCAGATTTGTTTGTTATACAGAAAGGGACAATCTCACATATGCTGGTTTATACCTCAGATTTGTTTGTTATACAGAAAGGGACAATCTCACATATG
>NW_013667466.1:162475-169753 GCF_000517525.1 Limulus polyphemus
AATGTTTTTGGCTTTACTTATAAATTTATCAGCTAGAGTACTTGTAAAACTTTAGACACATTCTGTATTAATGAGCTTATTTATAACAAAATTAGTATTTTGATTTTGTAACAAGTCTGCCAACGCCTCCCCTTAAAAGATATTTTGATATCCAAATTTCGTGATACAACGCTTATTCGTATCACGAAGTACTAAGGGCAGCAATGTAACGTTTAGTGTCCAACTCACATCATGGTAGATACTGTAGGACTTTTCTCGTAATTAAAATAAATACATCATACGTTTTTACGTATAATACGTTATACGTGTAGAATATAGTATATCCTTGCAAAACTTGAATTTAAATGTATCGAAGAAGTTTTAAAACTTGTTATTTAATCTTACTGGAATACTTTGAGATATATTTGCACTGCGTTTCAGTTCTATTGTTTCTCATTGAAACGTCCAATTGTGTTACATTTTATTACTGAAAAATTAGCAGTGAGCTTCCAACGCTCTTCTTAACACTTTTCTTCTGTGCAGTACAGTGTTATTTTAGCATTAAACAAAAATGTATACGATAATATTCACTAATATTAAAACAATTACAACAAGCTTACTTGTATTTGTTTAGCTTTCACAACTCTACGAGTCATTCTGAGGACAAAAAATAATTAAAGAAAGTCTGATTTAAACAGTAAAACTCGACGATAACGCTTCTTCCAAATCCATAAGCTTTTTTCTAATATATTTATATCATTTTAAAACTAGTCTGGGTAAGTTTTCTTTTCCTATGTAAATGTTATTGATCATTTATCATTGTATCAATACTGCTATAGACCATTATAAATTTAAATTTGTGTGTTTGTTTATTGTGAAGCACTAAGCTACATAATGGGCTATCTCCATATATCGAAACCTGGTTTTTAGCGTTATAAGGCCTCAAAATTTACGCTAAGCTACCATGGGGAGAAAGGGGTGTAAATCAATATGCCTGGATTAATTAATGAAATGTATTTTGATCTTTAGTTATGTCGGTTGTGATATACTATATTCTTAAAAGTACGAACGCATAATTCAAAATCTTTTTAAATATGCGAAAAGATCAATAATTATATTGTAAACTTAGACTACTGATGGATGATTTAAAGTTATAAAGTAATTCTGGTAGGATACAGACATTTAAAGTAATTCTGGTAGGATAAAGACATTTAATGTAATTCTGGTAGGATACAGACATTTAAAGTAATTCTAGTAGGATACAGACATTTAAAGTAATTCTGGTAGGATACAGACATTTAAAGTAATTCTGGTAGGATACAGACATTTAAAGTAATTCTGGTAGGATACAGACATTTAAAGTAATTCTAGTAGGATACAGACATTTAAAGTAATTCTAGTAGGATACAGACATTTAAAGTAATTCTGGTAGGATACAGACATTTAAAGTAATTCTGGTAGGATACAGACATTTAAAGTAATTCTAGTAGGATACAGACATTTAAAGTAATTCTGGTAGGATACAGACATTTAAAGTAATTCTGGTAGGATACAGACAATTTTTGTAGCAGACAAACAAAAGTAAAAATATATATATATGTCTTGATTTTAGTTTGGTGAAAGAAGTGTGGTCATCATTTTCGTATAATGCTTAAACCACTATCTAACCATTATAGTTGACATCTTATAAATGAAAGTTAACGTTATTTGCATGGAAAAAGCATCCCTAATTACATCAAAGCGATTCGTGTTATTCTACTACATTAAACGCACATCAGTATAAAATGAAGGGAATGTTTTTGTTATTTTTTAAGGCTAGACAAATGTATATTACAAACATTTCCAAAATTAAAAAGAAAATGTATAGAGAGAGTTCCTTATACTGTTTTGCAACTGAGCAAAAAAGTAAGTCTTCAAAACAATTACTGGCCCGGCATGGCCAGGTGGCTAGGGAGCTCGATTCGCAATCTGAGGGTCGCGGGTTCGAATCCCCGTCCCACCAAATATGCTCGCCTTTTCAGCCGTAGGGGCATTATAACGTGACGGTCAATCTCACTATTCGTTAGTAAAAGAGTTGGCGGTAGGTGGTAATGACTAGTTGCCTTCTCCCTAATCTTACATTGCTAAATTAGGGACGGCTAGTGCAGATAGCCCTGGTGTAGCTTTACGCGAATTTCAAGAAACAAACAAACAAACAAACATTAGCAATTCGTAAACTGAAGGGCAGACGTCTACAAACTAGTCATCAGTATTGTTGTCGTATTGAATATTATGTAGAAGAACTAAAGCATAGTTACCACTTAACAGCCATCTTCAACACTTTAATTTCTAGCTACAATCAAGATAAGCTCTCATTCTCTTCCTTCTCCATATTCATGGCTTATTCCGGATGCTCCACAAGACTTAGATTTAATCTACCCGCTTAAGTCAGTAATAATTACATGCTTTAAAAATAATTAATTTTAAAAGTTCATAAAGCTAATGGGTATGCATCATATCATCCGCGAAACCCTTAATTATTTATAGAACTATAACTTTAATTTCGTGTGCGGGGCTGAAGAGAAAGAACTGTTTCTTAGCGCCCCTGATTATCCTCTTTGAGGCCTGAAATAACTGTTAGGGATAGACAGATAGCTAGTTACCATTAAACCATATCAAAAATACGTTTGTTTGTTTTAGAGTAAAGCCACATTGGGGTAATTGCTGTGTTCATCACGTTGAACGGAACCCCAGATTTTAGTGTTGTAAGTCTGTAAACTTACTGTTGGCCCTGAGGGAGATTAAGAATATGAACATTCTGGTTCTTACCTATGGGATTTTTTAATATATTTCAAGAATCTCACAATCTTGATATAAGAAGCTACTACCTGTCAAATTTTATCTGTATGATCTTATTTGGGCTGGACGCAATTCAATTGTTAGAGTCTCGGACTTTGGATCCGAGGGTTTTTTATATTTGCGTCCCACTGCCGAAAAAATTTACTTAGCACTTTTGCCTATAAGTGTTTTATAAGAGTGACAGTCAAATCACACTAATCAATTCAAGTAACCCAAGAATTGGCAGTTGATACTGTTTATTATTTGCCTTTATTCTTGTCTATCGGTTGAAAATGAGGGACAGCTAATATATTTGTACTTGTAAATTTACGTGAATATTCAAAACGAACAATTTCTCAGTTTGCCCCTGAAGAAGAAAGGTTGACCTTTCGAAAGCGCTCGGGTTATAGGGTTTTTAGTTATTTCTATCAAGACTTCTTGAACCTACGTATTTTTGTAACATCATGAACAATGTTCTCTATCTTGTTTCCTGTACTTGTATAATAAATACACTATACACTTCCAATCGATGATGTCTTTGTGCTGTTTTATCAAAAATCAAAAAGTATTTCACTTTTATAACACTTAATAACATGGAAACGATAAATCAATTATTATTATATTTTATAAGTCTGCCATTTGTAGCGAGAGCAAGCAAGCAGAATCTTTAATATTCCTATCTGAAAATTATCTTTTTTGATTGGAAAATATAAGCCTTGATAGACATAAAAAGTTTTACTTTCAGCAATAAAGTTATTTATATGGATACATCAGTGGTCGCGAATTTTCTTTAAGAAGACATTAAAAAGAACAAATAAAATAACAATCGGCTAAGCTACTTCAAATAACATGTCTTACATTTATTTGCATTAAGATTTTTTTATTAGATATAGTGAAACTCATAACGTAACTATCTCACTTACCAGAATACTAAAACGACAAAATATTGTCATTTTTTTTTCAATGCCTTTCGTTTAAAATGTTATGGCCTTCTAGAATGAGGACAGTGTGTTTTCTTCTTTCTAAAATTGTCTCACGATCTTATTCTTCTTCTTCTGACTGATTTTAATTAGTGTCATATGATTATTTATAAATCTTGCTTGTATACCCCAATTTCGTCATAAAAAGAAATGGCTAACCTTTGTGTTCAGGAATTGTTTAACGTTTGCTAGAAAAATTCGATAATTATCATTAATGCGAATAGGACGAAGAACATTGATCACAGTTTGTGCCAAACTTCTTTGGCAAGATAATCAGTCCGCTTATTATCGGAGATCCCAGCGTTTACAGTTCTAATGATGGAGCTGGGAAAGCAGAAACTGGCGTTTCCAAATTAAAGCATGTTGAATATAAGGAGCCGTCAATGCTTGTAGTCTGCTAATTAAATTAGAAAGGATAAAGACAAATAACTACAAATGGCCTTGCAAGGCAATCCGATTTAGTGCTAAAATAGGAGCAACTGACTCTGCTGATTATTCTAGTATGGTTAGAAAGGCAATAAGTTTGGGTAATTTAAAGGGAATGAACACAATGAAGGCTTAGACCGTTCCCATCTTAGAAAATTATCACAGAAATCATCCTTGCAGATATAAAATAGAGCTCTCATGATTAGTTAAGTAAAACAGAGCACGTAAATGGTTATTACGTGGTAGTCTAGAGAGATTAATCATGGTGCTATCTAACAAAAACAAAACACAAAGAAAGAATTTATAACTGTAAGATTAACAAAACCAGTATGATCAATAATACAAGAACCAACATGGTGGAGTTAGTGGCCATCGAGCACACAATAAAATTCTAAGGAAGTCTGGTTTGAGAAAATAAGAAATTTTTATGAAACAAAGACGAAACATACTCGAACTTCTAAGCAAGAATGCAGGACATCACATCCCACAGATTACTTTGGATATAACAAAAACTTTACAATAGTATAATATGTGATAATACACTAAAACAATATAAAATAATATGTAATAATACATTAAAACAATGTAAAATAATATGTGATAATACACTAAAACAATGTAAAATAATACAAAACATATTTGATAAAGTAATAAAGATGGGCCAAAAGAGCACATAATGAATTTAAGCTTCGGCATTAGCTCTTAAATAGATTACATATGTAAACAAAGAATTAAAGTTAATTCTATGGAAATTACGTTTAGACATAATATAACTTGTAAGATGACAAATAGTAAATCCAAACTTGTCTAAATATAATCATATAATCGTTGATTACAAAACATGTTCATGAGCAGGTAAAAACAGTCAAAGTGTTCGGTTTAGTTTAAAACTGCAGAGACCTGACAAAACATTTACGATCAAATTAGTATCTTTATTGCAACAGGATTTCTAGAAGAATACAATAATCTAATTTATTTCTGGAATCGTACACAAGCCTAATCATATTCAAAGAGAGCTAAACACTACCACAGAAAAACAAATATTGGGATATTTGTACTTGCGGTATGAAATTACAATGAATGTAAGGTAAAGCTATAGCACTTGATTTACTCTTAGCAATTCAAGTAATACAAAGGCCTATTTGTTTTCTCAAATAATGTTTCTAAGAACTCTCTAAAATGAAGGGGTTAATGCTTTTTCTATTAACAAGGTTTTATGTCTCTAGAACTATAGCCGCTAAAATGAAGAGGTTAATGCTATTTATCAATAAGGTTTTATGTTTCTAAAACTATAGCCGCTAAAATGAAAAGGTTAATGCTATTTTTAGCAATAAGGTTTTATAGCCGTATTTTATGTAGAGCTCAATCTTTTAAACTGTTTATAATTCAGAAACTAAACAGTAAACTTTGAAAATGCATCACTGACAGGGGATATCTTGCAGCTGAAGAACCTGAAAAACGCCTACTGTAATATTTATTACAAAATTATGGATATTTATGGTGAAATTTCACAAATTTCAGAAAAAGCTGCGCAAGATGTTTGAGAAACAATGTGATAGGAAACGCTTGTATGCTTCCCTGTGTCGATCAAAATTCCATGAAGCCGAAAACCGGAAGATTCAAAATATATCACTGTCAAGAGAAATAAATTCCTCTGTATACCCAGTGCTTGCTGCAAACTCAAAAAACTTATCAATATTTTGTATGGACATGTAATGGATGTTCGAATTGATGGATTGTTTCAGGTATATTTTATTATTGGTTAAAGTATTGTTTACATGATTTAACAGCAGAATAATTTGTAACATTTTACAACTGTTGCAGTCAAAGCTAAATAATGGATAAGTAAGTTCCTATTTTAGTCTACTGAAGTGACAAATAAAATCTAATGTACTTTTACAAATATATTAATGTAGATCTTTTTTATTTCAATCATATTTATTTTCTAAACACGACATTGAAACAAGTTAAAACTTTATAAGTTTGTAATTTATTTAACTACATTATCTTTCATATTTTCCAATAATTGTCCTCATAAGTCTGTGAAGAGCAGTTATATTGCTCATGATATCTTAGTTGAAATGTAGATATAAGTAAGCGTTTACTCCTGAATTAGTACCAGTCATTTTATTTACTGCAAACTCTTTGTTTTAGTATTTTTATACATATAGCTAATATAATTAAGCAATTTATTTAATTGACTTTTCTCTTTAGATTTTATTACTATCATTGTGACTACATAATGCAATAAAAAGTAAAGCTGCAAAGCAAAATATTTCATGTGTTTGTATAAAGATATTTTTACAACATGACCATGATTACGTATTATATCAAATTTACCTTTTCATAAAATTCTACTTTTCTAAGCGTTACGCAGTGGCCCGCGTATTAATGGAGTAGAATTGAAAGACATTAAACTCGAAAGTATTCAGAATATTAGTAGATTGACGGGAAATATCTTTGTTCTTTTGACTGTTTAAAACGAACCTATGTGACACAAGAAATATAGTATATAAAACACGAATTCATATCACTGTAACCAAAGAAAATTCAAGTGTCGTTGCATAACTTTAATTACACACGACATATTTTCTGAACGTGACCTCTGACATTAACAGCAACAGAAAACTTCCTCCAAATACTATTCTGTGTACTACGGATGTTTCTTCTCTCTACACAAACATTCCCTACGACGAAGGCCTAAAAGCGCTAGAATCTTCTCTGCTAAGACTAGATAAACACAACACTCAAATTATTACAGACTTAGCTGAACCAGTATTTGCACTTAACTGTTTTGAATTTAATAATGAATTCTATATTCAAACAAGAGACACAGATATGGGCACCAATATGCACTAAACTATGCCAACATTTTTATGTGAGACTTAAAGGCGAGACTGTTGGAAAGTTGCACAGACAAACCAACGTTTTGAAGACGCTACATTGATGACATATTTTCATTTGTGTAGGAGACGAAGATTCATTACTCTCGTTATATAGACATGTTAACACCTTCCACGGTTCTATTAATTTTCCTCTACACTACTCCACGCCCGGCATGCCCAGGTGGTTAGGG
>NW_013667466.1:169912-171865 GCF_000517525.1 Limulus polyphemus
TGCGGGTCAAGGGTTCGAATCCCCGTTCCACCAAACATGTTCGCCTTTTCAGCCGTGGGGGCATTATAATATGACGGTCAATCCCACTATTCGTTGGTAAAAAAGTAACCCAAGAGTTGGCGGTGGGTGGTGATGACTAGCTGCTTTCCCTCTAGTCTTACACTGCTAAATTAGGGACGGCTAGCGCAGATAGCCCTCGTGTAGCTTTGCGCGAAATTCCAAAAACAAACAAACCTTCCACACAACAAACACAATATCACATTCAATCAATCAACACTCTCACCCTCTACATAACAAACCCAATATCACATTCAATCAATCAACAGTCACCCTCCACACACCAAACACAATATCACATTCAATCAATCAACAGTCACCCTCCAAACAACAAACACAATATCACATTCAATCAATCAGCACTGTCACCCTCCACACAACAAACACAATATCACATTCAATCAATCAACACTATCACCCTCCACACAACAAATACAGTATAACTTAATGATCGACTAAAATCCATTTTTAAAGAAAAATAAAATATAAAAAATATAACTTTGCATTCACCCTCAGTTCACGCTAAAGTCAACATTAAGTCGACACCAGGTGGAAGTCATCCTTGCAATAGCAAGCAATGCCAAAGCTGTAAGTTCGTGCAGGAAACGGGTAAATGTTCGGATAAAGACAACCAAAAGTAGTTCAAGATCACTAAACCCATAACCTGCTCTACAAAAAACATTATTTACTTAATCCAATGCTGAAAATAACCACAAATAAAAAAAAAAACTTTCGGTCGCAAAACACTTTAACATGCCTGGACGCTCTCTTGAAGATATTAAACTGACGGGTATGGAGACAAATTTGACATCAAACAGAAACAGAATACTGGATAGCACTGTTATATACTGTAACGAGAAATGACATCAATCTCGAGCCAGGGATTGTTGACCTTTGTAAGTCTCTGAAATTATTTTGAAACTAAATTCATAATTAAACTTACTTTACATTATTAGTATTATTCATGCTTTAATTTCTCTATATTGGTATTATTTCCTATATATTTGTCACATTACCACTATCTCTATTCCCACCACCTTTAGCCCTTTATTATATTTTTCATTTGACCTTTATGAAAATTGGTTAACATTTCTTATAACTATTACACTTAAGTCTTTTGCCCCCACAGTGGCACAGCGATATGTCTACAAAATTATAATGCTAGAATCCGGGTTTCGATACCCGTGATGAGCAGAGCACAGCTAGCCTATTGTGTAGCTTTGTGCTTAATTACAAACAAACAATTATGTCTTTTATGTACTGTACACACCTCTTTGGCATAAAATAAACCTAACACCAACAACTCTAGGTTATCATTGGCTAATTCTCATATTGACTAACTCATATTGAACATCCTGCTTACGTGACGTCGACATCTGTGCCTATATATTTCATCACGCCCCCCTTAAACATAACCCTTTATTCTCCTAAAGAAGAATAGTGAACCATTCGAAAGTGTTCGAGGTTTGGGCCTCGTTTGGAACTCATTACACACGTTCATTAATATTCTTTTCAGTAATGAATGAAAATAATTCCCATACATTTACGTTTAAAGAACTGTAGCTATAATATGAAGATGAAATATAAAATGTTGAGTTAAATATAAGATATATCAATAGTTAGAAGGTGTGAAAGTATAAGATATGATAATTAATTCGATGAGTTAAATATCATATACATCAATAGTTAGAAGGTGTGAAAGTATAAGTTGTGATAAATCAATAGTTAGAAGGTGTGAAAGTATAAGTTGTGATAAATCAATAGTTAGAAGGTGTGAAAGTATAAGGTGTGATAATTAATTCGATGAGTTAAATATCATATACATCAATAGTTAGAAGGTGTGAAAGTATAAGTTGTGATAAATCAATAGTTAGAAGGTGTGAAAGTATAAGTTGT
>NW_013667466.1:172865-174719 GCF_000517525.1 Limulus polyphemus
GATAATTAATTCGATGAGTTAAATATCATATACATCAATAGTTAGAAGGTGTGAAAGTATAAGTTGTGATAAATCAATAGTTAGAAGGTGTGAAAGTATAAGTTGTGATAAATCAATAGTTAGAAGGTGTGAAAGTATAAGTTGTGATAAATCAATAGTTAGAAGGTGTGAAAGTATAAGTTGTGATAATTAATTCGATGAGTTAAATATCATATATATATCAATAGTTAGAAGGTGTGAAAGTATAAGTTATGATAATTAATTCGATCTATAAACAGTCATTTTACTTAAGCTTTTCCTCTCTCCTTATTTTAATACTTCTAATATTTTTCTTTAATATAACAAAAGCATTTTGACTGTTAAATTGAGGGATCAACTGTTTTAACCACTGACACCTCTATCTATACAGCAGTGTGTTGTCTGTCAGTCAGTCAGTAGATACAAAAAATTACGTCATATAAGCGACGCTTAACGTTACAATTTGTGCTATCGTGACGTCAGTAAAACGTGCGCATGCCACGAATCACGAGAAGAACTATGCACTCAGTAAGATCTAACACAGCGACGATGACGTATGAATTTCAAAGTAATAAATAAAAATATTTGTTACTCTTAATTTTGGATTTGCTTACTCTTGAAACAGAATATTTTTGGGGACCCTGCGGAAGTACATCTAGTCTATATTTGTTATAGTCGTAATGACTTACTTCAAACAATGGTTCTATTTGAACTTTAACATACTTTATTTGTATCAATTATATTTAATTTGAACGTGTTTTAGCGTTTAAGGCTTTCAGTTGAGCTTCATTCTTGTTGTATCAGTTAATGGGACAAAAACCGCATAAACGGGTTTATCTTCGTCGAACGGCTCTGTGAGATACTTGTAGGAGAGTGTCCTCTGGTTATTTTAAACAATAATTTTACCCCTAAAATCGAAGATTTAATACTCCACTAATTTCAAAGCTGGAACTACGATCAAAACCACGTACTTTGTTTATAGCGTTTAGTTAGTTTGTTTGTTCGTAGTTAAGCGCAAAGCTGCACAATGGACTATCTGTGCTGTAACGAAACCCGGTTTTTAGCACTGTAAGTCTACAGACTTACCGCTTTACCACTGGAGGGCAATAACGTTTAGTATTACATATTTAATAAGGTAAAAATTGTGTAACTTTAATTTTGAATAAATTCATAAACTCCGGGAACATTTCTTAATTATATTTAAATGAGAGATGAACACTACCAAAGTCCTAGACAAAGATCTTAGTATAATAGATGTAGCGTGTATGTCAGTATCTTTGTATGTAACCAAAACTCCTGCACCACAAATAATAATCCATAAAAAAATTTCACACTTTGGATATTCATTGATTCAGACAATTTGAAAAATAACTTTGGTATGTCAACAACCGTTTCTTTACAATAGAACACAAATTTAAATAAAAGTACTTTCCTCAGAACACGAACACGACTAGGATTGTACGTGAGGGTTTGATTATAGCTATATTGATGTAATATTTAAATGTAGCACTGAGAAATAGGATTCTTAAAAAAAACTATTATTTTTTCAATAAACGATACCACTTTTACTATATAAAAACATCACAGATTATATCAGTAAATTTTATTAAAATTTTGAGCTCCGTACATTGAATCATTTTGATAAATGAGTTGCTTATGACTAAAAAGCACAATCCGAAAACTTTTCCCGTGCAGTACTTCCCATACTAGTGTTTCTGCTAGTATTTTCAATTATTATTTTCTGAGGAAATACTTTATACCATACAAATGCTTTCATTCATTAAAAATAATAATAATAATGCGTGTTCCATTTCGACCTTAGGCCTACATCAGATA
>NW_013667466.1:174729-181881 GCF_000517525.1 Limulus polyphemus
AGCCGTCCCCAGCCATTATAATTAATGAGTGTTTGTAATCTCAGTTCCTATCTATACTAGTGTTAGACCAGTAGGCATGCTCTTATGTACAGTGTCTTGCAAAAGTATTCACCCTGTACCAGTGATGTCACATTTTGATTAAATACAAATAATGTAAATTTTTTTAATAAACTTATTTTCAAAACTCTAATGATCAAATTTAACACGGTTATGTGTGAAGGAAGTTGAATGTCAGAAAAATCTTGAAAGAAAATATATGAATTGAAAATGCTTATTGCATAAGTATTCAGCCTCTTAAGTCAGTATTTGGTGGAATCACCATTAGAAGCAATTACTGCTGTGAGTCTTTTCGGATAAGTCTTTATCAGCTTTGCACAATTGGATGGTGTAATTTTTCCCATTCTGGCAAAATTGTTCCAATGCTGACAAGTTCGTTGGGGACCATTGATGGATAGAATCTTTAGGTGTAACCATAACTTTTGACTGAGCTACTCCAGGGGATTCACATTCCTTTTTTAAACCACTACAGTGTATCTTTAGCCTTGAGCTTCGGGTCATTGTCCTGCTGAACAGTTTTAGATTTTGGCTGACTCAAGCAGGTTTTCCTCTAGGATTCGCACCATCCATCTTCCCCTCTATCCTGACAAGCTTCCTAGTCACTGCTGATGAGAAGCATCCCCATAGCATGATGCTGCCACCTTCATGCTTGACAGTTAGAATGTTGTTGACTAGATGATGTGCTGTGTTGTGTTTGCGCCAGACGTAACGCTTTGAATTTAAAGCAAAAAGCTCAATTTTTCACTCGTCTGACCAAAACAAAAAACTTTCTGCCACATTTCTGCAGTATCATTTACATGCTTTGTCGCAAACTCAATACAAGATTTAAGATGATTTTTTTAAAGTAAAGGCTTCTTTCTTGCCACTCACCAATACAGGCCAGCTTTGTGTAGGGACTGGGATATTGTTGATGTATGAACACTGGCTCCCATCTCAGACATGGAACTTTGCAAATATTTCATTGGCATCACGATGGTATCCCTAATCAGTTTCTTGCTTGCTCAGCTGCTTAGTTTGGAAGGGCGACCTAGTCTGGGTAGTGACTGAGTGGTATGAAGAACATTCCACTTCCTAATGATGTACTTAACCATACTCAAAGTGATAATCAACGACATTGAAATTTCATTGTAACTTTCTCCTGATCTGTGCTTTCCTACCACTTTATCCCTGACTTATTTGGAAAGCTCCTCCGTGGTCTTCATGATTGGTTTGTTGTATATGAGTTTTGACTTGAACAAATGCATTTACTCTAAAGTCAAATTAAACCACCTTGATTACAAACAGACAGAGACCATTACACTAATTGTGTGACTTTCAAACTAATTTTTAAGCACCTGAACTGATTTAGGGTTGCCGTAGCAAATGGGTTTAATATTTATTCAATTGAGAATATTCTAATTTTCTTTGAAAACCTAACTTACTAGCATAATATCAGCGTTTTTTAGCTTACTCATTTGGGGTAGATTTTGTAAATTGTAAATATGAAGTCCCATTTCAATGTTTCATGATTGCAGGCTCAGACAGCAACAATCTGTCTGAGATGGGAGTCAGTGTTCATACATCGACAATATCTGGTCCTTACACAAAGTTGGCTTGTATGAGCAAGTGGCAAGAAAGAAGCCATTACTGAAAAAGAATTATCTTAAATCTCGTATGAAATTTGCGAGAAAGTCTCTAAATGATACTGCAGACATGTTATAAAATATTTTGTGGTCAGACGAGACAAAATTGAGCTTGTTGGTACAAATGTAAAGTGTTATGTCTGGCGCAAGCACAACACAGCATTTTACCCATTTAACACCATCCTAACTGTCAAGCATAGTGGTGACAGCATTATGTTATGGGGGTGCTTCTCATCATCAGGGACTGGGAAACTTGTCAGGATTGAGGAAAAGATGGATGGTGCAAAGTTCAGACGAATTATACAGGAAAACCTGCTTGAATCAGCCAAGACTCTAAAACTGGTTCGAAAATTCACATTTCAGCAGGATACTGACCAAAAGTACAAGGTCAAAGCCACACTTGAGTGGTTTTAAAAGTAGAAAGTGATTGTCCTGGAGTGGCTCAGTCGAAGTCCTGATTTGAATCCATTAGAAAATTTTTGGTGAAACTTGAAAATTGCAATCCATCAACGATCCCCAACGAACTTGTCAGAAGTGGAGCAATTTTGCCAGGAAAAAGAGGCAAAAATTACACCATCCAATTGTGCAAAGCTGATGAAAACTTATCCAAAAAGACTCACAGCAGTAATTGCTGCCAAAAGTGCTTTCACCAAGTACTGACTTAGGGGATGAATACTTATGAAATCAGCAAATTTCAATTTGTATATTTTGTTTGCAGGTTTTCCTGACATTCAACCTCCTTCACACATAACAGTGTTAAATTTGATCATTAGAGGTTTGAATAAAATCAAGTTACTTAAAAAATTGTTTACATTATTTGTACTTCGTCAAAATGTGACGTTATTGGTAGGGGGTGAACACTTTTGCAAAGCCCTCTCGTTCCAACAACAAATAATAGGATCCATCAAACTTAGAGGTGAATGCAGTTCTTTATGACGCAGGAAGAGATTAATATTCCATTGTAAAAAACAATTTCACTAACTAGGAAAAATGAAGGCTTATTCATTGAGGCTAACCACCAAGAGAAGTGGAATATTGACGAGAAAGGAAATTATTTTGACGTATGTTTAAGATAGACTTGTAGCCTTACTTCTTAGCCCACAGCGGCAAGTCTGAAGACTTACAGTGTTAAAAACTGATACCTGTGTTTAGCACGACACAGGTAGCTCAATGTGTAGCTTGATTCGTAGCTACAAACAAACTTTCTTCGTAAAAAGCGGAATACATTTTTTACTTTCTGGTATGTTTATTAAATGTAAATGACATATATTATACAATTATTTTGGGTAGTGTCTTTTGCTTACTGACTTACCGCTGAACTACCAGGAGTTGTTAAATAGTTAACAAAATAAATTGTAAGAAGTATTTTTAGAAAGTAAAAATATGAATATGTTTACTCCATATCAGTAGCATACAATGTTTTTGGCATACCAATACTCGAGATTGTGTTGTAACATACAATGTTTTTGGCATAACAACACTCGAAATTGTGTTGTATTCCTTTATACACTTATATCACATAAGGTTTTCTACCTTGTGACTACTTATTTATATTCCTACCCGATTAATCTTGTTTTGCTCTTTAAACTATTTTGCAGTTGATATGCAACAATTCTCATCGACTGCTTAGTTACCACCACGTAGCAAAGTCGTGTTGCACAATCTTTATTTCTTTACGACGCTGACTCATTCTTACGTGACTTCAGAGACCTGAGTCTGTAGAAATACATCAACCGAACATGAAGGTGTTACTTGGTTGTGTTTCTCATATAAATCAATCAATATTGAAATGTTTCTAGAAATATAATAAAATAAGCGTCTCTTAGAATCTCCAACAATAAATGATTATTGGTTTGAAATTTTTCCTATTGAATCAGATGTCACTTTTTTACAATGTATGTTTTTAACAGTTACACGTTGCATGAGAAGAAGGTGATTTTTCGAAACGATATAAAATATACTTACTTTAAAATTTTCAAAACTAACGGGTTATTTGACTCATCATACATTCCATGGTTTGTATTGCTTTGTGTTTATATGGGTGAACGAGTAATTAAACTAGTCTCAGAAGCTGAAGTTATCCATTTGCATTTTCTCGTATCACAATGAATCAGGAGATTAAATTGAAATATTTTTGAAACTTATTTATTAAAACTGTATAACAGAGTGTTAATTTCTCGCAACATGTTGCCACAAACTCGATCTCCGCACTTGGGTTCGTGGGTGCGTCATAAGAGTGACGATCATATATAATTATTGAGTAGCTCAAGAATTGGCGGTGGTTGTTAGGTATCAAAATCATTATTACATGACATGGCCATCATCATTGTAATGGTTCTCGGGTCAAATGGTTCTCTCTCTCTCTCTCTTAAATGTAATCTTAACTGAAGAATAAGGTTGTTCTAAACACTCTGATTTGGATGTTTTTTCGCCTTTCATGAATAACATTGAAGGGTTCCATTTTCAAAATGTTGTGTCCCTTGACTCTATCTCGTTCTATGAACATCCTTCCTTGAAAAGAGCTGTTACATATTTAATCAACTTTGAACCATAAGTCTATTTGTGGTGACATTACATTACTGAAAGAGGACGAGAATTCACTGTACTAAAAATTTTCCCCCTGGCATTCCAACTAGTGTATGCAGCGACATGTCATTGCATTAGAATATTCAAATTGCTTTTATTAAGTGTTATTATCCCTTTGTCTAATTTTCTTAATACTTACAATAGACAATAAGAATGTACCAAATATTAAGTTTTAACTGACAAGACTCTTGAAACTGCAGTGATTTCATAGATTAAGATACCACTGCAGTATAATGAATCTTGCAAAATAATTTTGTCAGGAAATTAAAAACAGCATACATTGAAATATATATAAGTTATTTAGACAATACGTTTTGACTGGACATCTGACGAAAAATAATTTTAAGTTTACATTTTGATTAAATCATAAGGTGAAAAGTAAATAAGCTGAAAATGGAAACCACAATCTAAAGTTAAGGATTTGGTTAACTTCCACAGTTTCATTAGATTTAGTCAATGTTTACCAGTTTAGTCAATGTTTACCAATGTACCTTTTAGTTTCCTTTAACAAAAACAACGTTTCATTAGAACTGTCTTTTTTAATGATTGAGTCAACAATTTCCTATCACTTTAACCTTAATTAAAATATTACTTTCTTTAGTAGTATTTAAACCCTGTTTCCGATAACATTTATATTATTTCCTAAACACAATAACCTTTAAATTAATTTTGGCATTGAATTAAGTATTCATTAACGACGTAATCCATAACTCCACCTAATCTCTACTGTTTATAAAATCAGTAACAGACTGATAGTTTAGTAAAAATTGAAGTGAGAGGAAATGACGAAACATAACAAAATATGTAAATCTTCAACTATGTTTTTAACAAGTAATGTGGCGGATAAACACGTATTATATGATTCTTTTAACGATACCCACTTGGTTTGTGTCATAACAATTAGCAAGTAGATTCAAAAGTAAAACTATATTCTCAGCTAGTAAACAGAGCGAGAGAGACGTGTTTTCAAACTGAAATTAACTGTTTATAGATAATGATTATGTCTGCTTTCTATCTACATGTATTAGGTAATTGAATTGTGACCTTTGCACAGTATGCTACTTGCAAATATCCAGTTTTTGTAAGTTGGAAGGATGTCTTCTATACACAGCAATTTTCAAGTGGATTTCGGTCTGAGCTTTGGCTTGGCCAGTCAAGGACTTTAATTACGTTCCTCCGAATCCATTCTTGGGTTGACTTTGCTCTGTGTTTGGGATCATTGTCATGTTGAAATGTAAACCTTTGACTGGTTTTAGTTTTTCAGCTGACCTCTTGAGGTTTACCTCCAACATCTGTGTATATTTTGCAATGTCCACGATCCCTTAAATGCGCACAAGTTCACCAATATCAGTTGCAGGAAAACATCCCTACAGCATTATGGACCCACCACCAGCTTGACAGTTGGGACTGTATTTGTCGGGTCACGAGCATTGTTGTGTTTTCGCCATACATAACGTTTGTCATTTAACCCAAAAAATTATATTTTGGTTTCACTTGACAATAGAACTTTTTGTCACATTGTTGTGGTGTTATTGAAATGTTTACGGACATAGTCCTTTCATGATCTAAGATGCATCTTCATCAGTAGTGGTTTCTTTCTTGCCACCCTACCTTACAAGCCTTTTTTATGTAAGGTACGTGATATTGTCGAGGTGTGTACAGTAACTCTAGTTGCTGCTATCGAAGTCTGCAGCTTCTTTAGTGTCACTGTTGACTTCACAGACGCTTCTCTGATGATTTTTCTGCTAGTTCGAGCGCAGACTTTCTTAGAGCGACCTGATCTTGGAAAGGTTGGGGTTGTGTAACATACTTTCCATTTCTTCACAACCGATTTTACAGTACTTAATGGCAAATTGAGAACCTTTGAAATTGATTTATAGCCTTCTTCATAATTGTGCTTCTGAACAATCTTCTACCTTAGGTGTGTAGAGAGTTCTTTTCTCATCACTTTTAATATGTAACAAGAAACCAAATTTTAACTCTAACTTTCAAATACCCTGTTTAAATCAATACTGATGGCTCTATATGACCTAAAATATTTTTCACGTCGTTCTATAATATACTTTGGTATCTGATAGAGTTTCAGAGAACCAATTATATTTATTTTAGCAGGGTAATGACGTAAAGTTAAGTCAACGATGGTAAAAGCTGAGGGGGGATGAAGACTTTTGCAACATATGTTTTCAAGAAATATTTTGTTATATCACTAAATTGGGTAACAATGCAACTTTTGTTCTTTGTAATCTTTAGAAACCGGTCTGAGATTAATATAATAAATATTTTTGGCCGTTTGAGTTATGTCTTTCACAAGCAAATACATAAAATTTATTACCAGCACGGGGAGGGGGGGGTGAGACTTTTGCAAGGCACTGTATATACATATCTAAATATTTACTGTTATCAACTGCACTAATACAGTTCAATAGGTAATAACACTTTTGTATACATCCATAGAATAATTACACCAAGCATATACCGACTATTTTCTTGTTGAAACACCCAAGCTTTAAAATTGTGGTTTAAAGCATAATTACATAATTGTATACTAATAACACACAATTGTGCTACAGTCTCAAACCAGCTAACTATCTTATACTTTTAATGTGATGATGGTACCAATGTTTATTATATTAAAATATATGAAACTAGTGGACTCTAATAACTTATACAAAAAGCGATGTTTTCATTTTATATCTTCTAAACTTTCATCTCGTTCATTTCTTTCTTAAACGTTTGTAATGATTTATTGAAATTAATTAACATTTAACAGTTTAATAACAATTCTAGAATCAGTAATAGTAAACTTCAAAACTAAAATAGTTCAATGTTTTTATATACAAAAATATGAAACCCTAAAATCTTAGTGCTTTCGAAAGATATACTTTTT
>NW_013667466.1:182275-187864 GCF_000517525.1 Limulus polyphemus
GTTCATTTCTTTCTTAAAAGTTTGTAATGATTTATTGAAATTAATTAACATTTAACAGTTTAATAACAATTCTAGAATCAGTAATAGTAAACTTCAAAACTAAAATAGTTCAAATATGAAACCCTAAAATCTTAGTGCTTTCGAAAGATATACTTTTTTTCCTTAGTCTTAGGATTTTAGGGGTGTGTGCCCCTGATAGAGAAAGGCTACTTTTGGAAAGCGATAAGATTTTAAGTTTTTTTTTTTTTTTTTACATTTTGTTTTTAACTGATTTTCTGAACCTACGGTTTTTATTAACATTATCAGTGTTTTTATGTATGCTTGTTATAAGGATACTATTTTGTCATAGTAGATAATGTATTAATATTTTAAATAATGTAAATCAACAATACTTTCTCCTCATCATTATGAAGAAGTCATAGTAGATAATGTATTAATATTTTAAATAATGTAACTCAACAATACTTTTTCCTCATCATTATGAAGAAGTCATAGTAGATAATGTATTAATATTTTAAATAATATAAATCAACAATACTTTCTCCTCATCATTATGAAGAAGTCATAGTAGATAATGTATTAATATTTTAAATAATGTAAATCAACAATACTTTCTCCTCATCATTATGAAGAAGTCATAGTAGATAATGTATTAATATTTTAAATAATGTAAATCAACAATACTTTCTCCCCATCGTTATGTAGAAATTGTTCATAGTCGTAACACCTTACACAAAACAATTCAAAATCAGTATTCCTTTATTGACCATTTCTTCAAAGTAACTGTACGGAAAGCTACTATTCAGTCTGATTCAGTTAGCTCAGAATAACATGTTGATGTCGATTTAGTCGATCCTGTGAGTAATCCCCCCCCCCAACTATCATTACTCAATGATACCTAGATAATGCATCTTTCTGTTGTTTGCACAGTTTTCCTTACAAAGTTTCGTGAAGATTGCTGACTTGAAGGGCAAACGTCTTTTAATAAACACCTTCTCGATTGGCCAAACCGTCCTTAATAAGCAGCTTCTGGATTGGTCAAGCGTGCAATGCGCAAGTCATGCGAAAAAAGTGAAGAGCTAAGCTAACACCTTGACACATTACACAGCCAAGAGCAGCAGTAATGGTTTCCTACTTGTTTTTTGTATATATATGTATATATATATATATATGCTAATAGTGATAGAAGACTAATAAGTTATATAGATGTTTCTGTTTACAACATTTCAAGTAGTATTTCCACGAAGTGTGTTTTGAGCTTAATTTTATGTTCCATTTCTACACGAAGAGTCTCCATGATGAAAATTCATTGCCGACGAGATTACTGCCAATGAAATACGCTTATTTTAAAACGAAATATATCGATTTAATTAATAAGATTATGGCATGTGAATTACTATAAACGTAACTGATCAAACCAATTAATTTATTGATATAATATTACTGTTTATTTTCGCTTTACCTGTCAGTTTATCAAAATCATGTAAAATCGAAATTTTTCATAAAAAAAGTATTTATACAAATGATTTAAAACGACATCTGGTAAAACATCTACATCAACAATTAAATGGAATACAAGATTATAATCATTACATAATAAATAGTTGTTAAAACAGGGACTTGCCTTAAAAAAGACTCTACATATGTTTCGATGTCTTCAGAAGTAACGGTAAATGTATGGTTGGGTCTTATATAACCACATAATCATTTACGTACCAATAACGTCATCTAGGCTTAAACTACCCAGAGTTACAAAACATCTGTCTAGTATTTTATTATTTCTAGACCTGGACCAGCTTCTGTACGATATATTTGGTTATATTTCAATAGTTTCTCTAAGATTTAATTCAATTTTAAATTCTACCTGTTTTATCAACTTGTTGTGATTCCAATCTATAACATGTGATGTTTCCGCCACATGTTCTGCTAATACCAATTCATGTGCTTTGTATTTTTCTAACGCGTTTTTACGTTCGTCGATCCTCAATCTACACGTTTGGCCAATGTAAGTTCGACCACAGATACAAGGAATTTTGTAAATCCCACATGTATAAATTCCTCTTATTTTGTTTGTTTGTTTGTTTTCAAGTATGCACAAAGCTACACTAGGGCTACCTGTGCTCTGCCCACCACGGGTATCGAAACCCGGTTTCTAGCGTTGTAAATCCGCAGACATACCGCTGTGCCACTGGGGGGCTTCTCTTATTCTATCTTTTGTACTCGTGAGACTATTTCATTAACAACGCAGAGAGAATGTTACACTACATTCTATATATTTTCTAATTATATTACCTATTCTTGTAGATAAGCCTTGAACATAGGGCAAACAAACTCTCATGTTGTCTACTTTACATTTTCCCTCTAACCTTGTACATGTTAACATTTTTAATTTATGGATATGTTTCATACGGTACCGAAACATATGTAGAGTCCCTGTTTTAACAACTATTTACTGTGTAATGATTTTAACGTTGTACTCCTTTTAATTGTAAATATAAGTATTTACATTATTCAAAATTCTGATAACTAATCACAATACTAAAATAGCATACAATTAAAAATACATTTCTGTTTGACTGATTATTTATATGCTAAACATCGGGTTTAGAAAATATCTCGATGGAATACGGTTATTCCGCCTAAATGTATTTTAACTAGCTAGTTAATGATAAGAAATAATTGAAAGAAACAATTATTAATCAAATAAACAGCCAAAGTTTCTGAGGAGTTTAATAACACTTACAAAGAATATATTTTCCCTGAACTAACTCTGCATATAGACATAGCGAACAACAAAAATAATATGCAGATATCTGCTTAAAAATAATATTAACGTATTAATATGTTTCATGCTAGGTTAAAATTTGAGTAGTTCAGATACTTTTTCAACATGTGCATTTTTCTATTTTATAAAAGATAATAAAAAAGTAATGTTTTATGTACAAAATCCATTATGGCCATACCAAAGAGTTGCACTTTTTTAAAAATAAGGTCTGATAAAAAGATGCAGACACGTTTGCACACTTTTCTCCCAGGAAATATATCTCTCTAATAATATTAGAAATTTGATTTTCTTTCCTAATCTAATACTATTAAACACAGTGTGTAGCCTCCCAGTGGCACAGCGGTATATCTGCGGACTTATACTGCTAGAAACCGGGTTTCGATACGCGTGGTGGGCAGAACACATATAGCTCTTTGTGTAACTTTGTGCTTAATAACAAACAACAACACAGTTTATAGCTGCCTGTCTGTCTGTCGGTCATAGCTACTTAATACGTAATTTAATTAGTTTGGTTTACTGTCAATTATAATCTACTTTATAAAGTATACTTTAGGCAGATTTTGTTAAACAAGACCGATGTCTGTAGGTTTACTTTCTTCTTAGAATTCTTCTCATGAAGTCGATAAGCCGTCTTAACGTTGTTAGAACAACGGGTAAAAGTTGTAGCTAGTGATGAGTTGGCCGACGCGTTTCGAATGCGTTCTGCACCCATTATCAAGGCTGAATGTTGTGTGAATTGTGATTACTGTTGGTGGATATTTATAGGTATGGGTAAGCAGGTGGTGGTATCTAGCTCGTGGGAGGCGTAAATTGGTGTTGTATTGTGGCTTGCCAAGAAGTAGCAGTGTACGTGCTGTTCCTGTCGATTGTATAGTGATATTATATGTTTATTTTGAAACATTCTGGACATTTTTTTTTTCCAATGGAGCCTAAACTTAGTTACATCATATTGAACATTATGATTTAATTTACAACATTTTATTTATTAAAAACATATTACTGTTTCACTTACAGGACAATTATATTGTTATAATTACCTACTCATTACTAAATCATTACTATTCTGTAAGAAGGTACTGAAACATGTGGAAGGTTGCAAGAGAGCAAGGATGAACATGTGGAGGGGGTTCTAAGGGATGAAGAATAAACATGTGAAGGGTTGCAAGAGAGCAGTGATGAACATGTGGAGGGGGTTATAAGGGATGAAGAATAAACATGTGAAGGGTTGAAAGAGAACAAGAGTCTATGCGGATGGTTTCAACAGGTCAAAGATAAACAATAACAGGATCCTTGGTGACACGAATAATAATAATTATTTAATGATAACTTAACCAGAAACCAAATTATGGCTTTAGGACAGTAAAAACTTTATGTCTTTGCTTCCATCTAAAAACTAATTCTAGCAATTTTATCAAAATATGGAAAAACATTATAATTGAAAAGTAAACCGTTGTTTGAAAAAAAAAGTTAATTACAAACGAAAAAGAAAGATTTTTGTAACTTTGTAAAGTTAGTCAAAAATGGAACTAAGAATAATTAGAATTACACTGACATTTAATAATCAAAGAGCTGGATAAATCCCTTGTGGCGGCTGGTGAAGATGACTGATTGCCTTCCTTTGATCAGTACTTTAGAATTAGGGAAGGCTATACTTGAATTCTATGTGTCTCTGACTCGACAGTTTAAGTCCACGTGTGCATAAGATGCCGTTGTGGTTGAAAATATAAATTCTAATAATTAAAGACGAATTTTATATTCATACATAAAACTTCCTTACGGTATCTTAAGTGAAAATATTAGGTAAGAGGTAAGAAATTTAAAAATTAGACAAAACGGTTATTTTTGGAAAAATATTCTTATTTACTTGTATCAAATGTTATGAAAACATTTTCCCACCATTATCAAAGTCTGATAAGGATATTTGAAAACGTTATATTTAGACACCAATGAGAAAATACTCCAGAAGCCAGAATCAGTCATTGGTTTAAATTGTCCTGAAATCCTTGATTATTTCATCCCTCCACATGTTTACATTGTTCTCTTGCAGCCCTACACGTAAATCCTTACTTGAGCTATATTAGGTATACTTTTTGTACTTTCTCCATCGTTCCCACTTATTTGTTTTTGTACATTCTCGTGGATATGGGGAGTAATGAAAGAACCCCAATCGTATAAATAGCATTTTTTAAATAAAAAATCCATTCAGAGCCATGGTATCATTTTTTTACACATATTGTAAGATTCCGAAATATACAATATTTATATATATGTGTGTGTGTGTTTACGAACAAGCCTTCTCCAATTATCTTTCTGATTATATATATATATATATTGTTTGCCCCGCAGTGGCACATCGGTATGTCTGCAGACTTACAACGCTAGAATCCGGGTTTCGATACCCGTGGTGGGCAGAGCACAGATAGTCCATTGTGTAGCTTTGTGCATAACTACAAACAATTATATTTTTTATTTTGTCTTAGAAGACAAGATTATTTCTGCAATTCTATTTCAGGATGATTCTTGCTTATGAGCCTCTTACAAGACGATAAAAAGCGTTTTCTATAATTTCAACTTTTGGTAGAGGACACAGTTCTTAAATTTTTATCATGGAAAAGTACATAACACCAACACATTTAGGTATTTATTGTATCTGCAAGGATCGCTGTCAGCTTCAATAAACTAATCAGTTGACCAAATTCCAGTGATTGAAAGATTCTTACATTGGAAATTGGCAACCTTGAATAGAAAATGTAAAGAAAACGTTCCAGTTGGAATACAGATTACATGTTTCATCGCGTATTATG
>NW_013667466.1:188816-193520 GCF_000517525.1 Limulus polyphemus
TTCAGAAAATTGATGGTTTTGTCAGTGGCTATTTCGTGGGTGAATTTAAGCACAGAGTTGTCCTGTAGGTTTTGTCGGAGCTTCATTAATTCATCAGTATCCTTGGTAACGATGAAGCAGTCGTCGACGTATCTGCAGTACAGTGCGGGGGTGGTGGTCCTGCAGCACTTTGTTTTCTATGTGACACATGTAAGAATTGGCGATAGTTACTCCAAGAGGAGTAACATGTAGAAAACCAAATGCTGCAGGACCACCTTTTTAAAAACTTCTAACCTTTGGTCATACAATAATATTAGAAGATTATTTATTAATAGTATTAAATGCGGCAAGGTTTAGTCCTAACTGAACTAAAGCAAAAAAACGTACACAAGTTGCATTGTTAATTTATCTCTTTATAGCATATATGCTGTACTTAATAAAGGCTTAACTAATGTTAGGACTAAGACAAATGGACTTATAGATTTCAGTGTCTGCAATTAGAATTCTTTTGTATTGTGCTAGAAATCCTGTATTTAAGTACTGTTACAATAATGTTTTGCGGATCTCTACTAGTATGTTAATAAATAATAATGTTTCATTACCAAATAGAATGGGTTTAAGTGAGCATATGAAGTATTTGAGCTAGTTTTAGTAATTTGCATCAAAGCAATTTTAATGTATGTGAAATATAACGTGCATAAATATAATTTTCACTAATACTAATAATTGTAAACATAACTTAGATTTTTCTACCACATTATGTAATCTAATAATTAGTGTATGCTAACATTTTTAATCTGCTAGTAAGTTAAGAATGCTAAGTGTACTAGTTGAATATTTGCAACGGCTAGGAAACCACTACAACCCCAATTTCTCTCGCTAACCACAGCACTTTTTTCCACAACAAACACAATAATCAAATCACTCTGTCACATTTCAGGTGGTATAGTGCCTTACAAAAGTATTCACCCCTACCTAAAATTTCACATTTTGATGAAATACAAATAATTAATTGTTATAAATTATTTGCATTTATTCAAAACTCTAATGATCAGACTTAACATGTGAAGGAGGTAGAATGTCAGCAAAAACTACATAATTTTCTCGGAAAGCTACACAAAACCAACTTGTGAACTGGCAGGCTAGAGGAAAGGCAGCTGGTCAATAGTACCCACACACTTCCAACTCTTGAGATAGTGTTATATTATGAAATAGTAGGATTTGACCGTTACAATTATAGTGGCACACCCATGGTCCCAAAGGACGGAGCGTGTTTTGCGGCAACAGGACCGGAACCATGAATTCTTATATTTAAAGTCCGGGTACGCTACTTTCTTTGTTACGCTCGGCACTGTAATTTATGAAATGGGTTCCCTAGTGGAATAACATTTAGTTTACAGGTTTACAATGCCAAAATACGGGGTTTGATTCCCCGCAGTGGACAAGGCATATAGCCCCATGTGGCTGCAAACGAACAAATTAGGAAAAGGGTCAAGATATAATAATAAATTTGTAATTAAAAAAATACTACTTTAAAATTTCACGTTGAAATATTCTTTTCCGAAGGACTACCAACACTTCTCTTGGTGGTTAGCCTCAATGAATAAGCCTTCATTTTTCCTAGTTAGTGAAATTGTTTTTAGAATGGAATATTAATCTCTTCCTTAATAAAAAACTGCATTCACCTCTAAGTTTGATTAATCCTATTTTACGTTATTGGAACTACAGAACGTTGCAAAAGTATTCACCCCTTACCAATAATGTCATACTTTGATGAAATACAAATAATGTAAACACTTCTTTTAATGAACTTATTTTTATTTAAAATATTAATGATCAAAGTTAACACTTTTATCTGTGAAGGAAGTTGAATTGAAAGTTGCTGATTGCATAAGTATTCAACTCCCTCAGTCAGTCCTTGATGGAAGCACCTACTGCTGTGAGTCTTTTAGGATAGGTCTCTACCAACTTTGTATGTTGTGATTGTGTAATTTCTGCCCATTCTTCCTGACAAAATTGCTCCAATTCTGATAAGTTTACTGGGGATCGTTGATGGACTACAATCTTAAAGTCTCGCCATAAATTTTCTACTGGATTCAAATCAGGACTTTGACTGGGCCACTCAAGGACATTCACTTTCTTCTTTTAAAACTACTACAGTGTGTCTTTGGCCCTGAGCTTCGGGTCATTGTCCTGTTGAAATATAAATTTTTGACACAGTTCTAGATTTTTGGCTCATTCAAGCAGATTTTCCTCTAGGATTCGCACCATCCATCTTCTCCTCAATCCTGACAAGATTCCTAGTCCCTGCTGATGAGAAGCATCCCAATACCATGATGTTGCCACCACCATGCTTGACAGTTAGGATGGTGTTGACTGGCTGATGTGTTTGCACCAGACGTAACGCTTTGAATTTAAACCAAAAAGCTACGTTTTTCACTCGTTTGACCAAACACCTTCTGTCACATTTCTGCAGTATCATTTACATGCTTTGTCTTTAACTCCACACCAGATTTAATATTATATATTTTTCAGTAATAGCTTCTTCCTTGCCACTCGCCTATACAGGCCAGTTTTGTGTAGGGACCAGGATATTGTCAATGTATGAACACTGACCCTCATCTCAGACATGGAACTTGACAAGATTTCATTGCCACTGCTGGCTTTACAGTGGCATCTGTAACCAGTTTCCTTCTTAATTTGGAAAGACGGTCTGATCCACTTCTTAATGATGTACTTAACCGTACTCAAAGGGATAATCAGCGACTTTGAAATTCCCTTGTAACCTTCACCTGGTCTGTGCATCTCTACCACTTTATCCTTGACTTGTTTGGAAAGCTCCTTTGTCTTTATGGTTGGTTTGTCGTATCACTGTGTGAGTTGTGGCTTGAACGGATGCATTTACTCTGAAAACAAGTTAAACCACTTTGATTACACACAGGCATAGATTATTACTTTAATTTACTTCTGCACCTGAACTGGTTTAGGGTTGTCGTAGCAAAAGGGTTGAATACTTATGCAATTGAGAATATTCTAATATTCTTTGAAAATCTAACTTACATAATATAAGCGTTTTTTAGCTTTCTTAGTTTGTAATAGGTTTTGTAAATTCTAAATATAAAGTCCCATTTAAAATGTTCATGATTGCAAGCTCACATGGCAACAACATATGGAAACTTTGTTGGGGGGGATACTTTTGCAAGGCATTGTAGATTGTTTAAACAGTAACTTTGTCCACGTGATGGCACACTGATTACAACAAAACTTTTTGTATTCTTCAGATATTTTAGTCTTAGTTTTGCTTTTATTAAACTGCAGATAATAAATTTTAGTTAAAATATGAAGAAACATATAGTAAGTTTTAAATAGATACTTTTTTTCGAATGAATTTGGAAAGTGTTTCTTAAAATTCAGAGGGTTAACTAGATGAAGATGGATGTAAAGTCTAATTATATGAAGATTCAGAGGATTAACTAGATGAAGTGGATGTAAAGTCTAATTATATGAAGATTCAGAGGATTAACTAGATGAAGTGGATGTAAAGTCTAATTATATGAAGATTCAGAGGATTAACTAGATGAAGTGGATGTAAAGTCTAATTACATGAAGATTCAGAGGATTAACTAGATGAAGTGGATGTAAAGTCTAATTACATGAAGATTCAGAGGATTAACTAGATGAAGTGGATGTAAAGTCTAATTACATGAAGATTCAGAGGATTAACTAGATAAAGTGGATGTAAAGTCTAATTATATGAAGATTCAGAGGATTAACTAGATGAAGTCGATGTAAAGTCTAATTATATGAAGAAATTCATTCGTTTATTTTCTGTTAAACGTTTTTTAAATATACAATTTTAAATTAGTTTAATTAGTTAGTTTATCATGCCTATACTACACATACAACAAAATGTAACAATTTATATTTTCATCATTATGAAGCTTCTGTTATTACACATAAATGAGAAATAAACAACTAATATTTGTTGGTTTGTGGTATTATTATTATTTTTACAGACTACTGCTGTATTCAATGACGTGTTGTCGCTGAATACACTCCGTACTTTTGGTTGTTGACGCTTTATAAAGAGAAAGAGTCATTCTCGTTATTAGGTTGAAAGATGGGCAGAAAGCCTCATTATTAGTGGGTGTTTCTGGGTTTCCTTCTGGTTAGTAGTTCAAAGTTCAAGAACTCTGACATAGTCTACTACTTAGTCTACTTCTGAAAATTCCCATTCCTTTCTCCATCATATTCTCGAATAAATATGGAAAAGAATAGAGGGAGTTTAAAGTGTGTTATTAATCCAAATCTTACATAATACGCGATGAAACATGTAATCTGTATTCCAACTGGAATGCTAAATATGGAAAAGAGTAGAGGGAGTTTAAAGTGTGTTATTAATCCAAATCTTACATAATACGCGATGAAACATGTAATCTGTATTCCAACTGGAATGTTAAATATGGAAAAGAATAGAGGGAGTTTAAAGTGTGTTATTAATCCAAATCTTACATAATACGCGATGAAACATGTAATCTGTATTACAACTGGAATGTTAAATACGGAAAAGAATAGAGGGAGTTTAAAGTGTGTTATTAATCCAAATCTTACATAATACGCGATGAAACATGTAATCTGTATTACAACTGGAATGTTAAATACGGAAAAGAATAGAGGGAGTTTAAAGTGTGTTATTAATCCAAATCTTACATAATACGCGATGAA
>NW_013667466.1:194286-217088 GCF_000517525.1 Limulus polyphemus
GTTATATTTAGACACCAATGAGAAAATACTCCAGAAGCCAGAATCAGTCATTGGTTTAAATTGTCCTGAGAGTACCTTCTTAAAATCCAATCAACAATGAGTATAGAGAATAGTAATGATTTAGTAATGTGTAGGTAATTATAACAATATAATTGTCCTGTAAGTGAAACAGTAATATGTTTTTAATAAATGAAATTTTGTAAATTAAATCATAATGTTCAATATGATGTAACTAAATTTAGGCTCCATTGGAAGAAAAATATGTCTAGTTGTACATTTGCTGTCATGTTAAACTTATATTAAAGTTTTTCTTCATTACCCATTTAAGCCGTCTCCAGCCATTATATGTCTAGAATGTTTCAAAATAAACATACAATATCACTATACAATTGTATATCATATCATTATTTCATAACGGTTATAAGGGTTTAGTAACCCAAACAAAGAAGCTGTACTCTTGTTTGCTGACCCGGGGTGGTCAAATGATTATATCCGGCAATTTGACAAGTTTCAATTAAACCTATTGATAACATAATTTTGTAAATATCTTATCTAATGGTGACTTCGCTGTTCTTCGCAGAAGTAAACTGAAATGTCTCGCAACAATGTGTAGTCATGGCTAACAGACGTGTAATCATGACCTAGACTATTATCCACTGCTGACTTCGTTATGCGAGGTTTTTCATAATTCTTGAATTATTTGTTTGTTTGTTTTTGAATTTCGCGCAAAACTACACGAGAGCTATCTGCGTTAACCGTCCCTCATTTAGCAGTGAAAGACTAGAGGGAAGGCAGCCAGCCATTACAACCAACCTCCAACTTTTGGTCTCCTCTTTTATCAACGAATAGTGGGATTGACCGTCACTTATAACGTCCTTATGGTTGAGAGGGCGAGCATGTTTGGTGGGACGGGAATTCGAACCCGCGATCCTCGTCATGCCGGGCCTCTTGAATTGTACTAGATAAAGTATTTATTTTTTCACTCTTTTCATTTTTGTTCCTTTTCTTTTTCTTTTCTGTTAGTCTTTCCTACTCGTAATTCGATTAAAATTTAAATTGGTTGTCCAATTATAGTATGTAAGGCCTTGAATAAATTACATAGGTTTATTTTATAGCACTTATGTGATTTTAAGAAATACATTATCATTGGTACTTAACTAGAGTTTTTAATGCATGGATATGTTTTAAACATTATTTGTCTTCGGCTTTTTCGTAATTAACGCTATTATTACATCACGTTGGTAAAATATTATACATGTGTTTTTATTTATGCACTTAGTGTTAAACGAATGAGCGTATACCATGAAGATAAGATTTATGACAGGAGGTAAATTACGTTTAATCTCCAAATACTCGTCTATGGGTTACGCTTGCTAGAAAGTATGAATGCAACGTGTTATTTTACTTACTCTTGACTATTATAAAAATAAAGATTGTATAATGACATATTTGAGCAACCTTCTGTATGATAGCTATTCAATCAGATTGTAATTATGTTTGGAATAGTTATGTTGAATTATTTTTGTTGTTTCACTTTATTCAGCACAGATATAATTTCACACAAAACATTATTGAAGGACAATTGTACTATCAGACATTCACGCAAGTTTAAAATCAGTGTAAGAATTAACATTAGATGTAAAACGATGTGTTACTTGTAGCGAAAATTACACGCTTATGGTAACAATATTTTATTAGTTGTACTTGTATTTTAACGCTTTGAACAGATATCATGTTTATTAATTTTAAATCATAGCGTTGATTATCATCTAATGCTTCTTTTTAAATGCCAGGATTGACTTAGTGGTTCCTGTATCGGGCTGAGGATCGATATACGAGAGGTAATGCCGTTAAAGATGTCAAACTGTGACAGTCAGTTCCACTCATCTTTACAGAATAGCCTAGTTTACACTCGCTTCTTATTTGTTATTTAGCAGAAAGTTAAGCAATGGACAGTCTCAGATTCGCATACCGCAGGTATCGAATCCCGAATTTTAGATTTATAAGTTTCAGACTTACCGATGAGCCACAGGGGACTAAAAGCTCTCAATACCACATCATTTTATGAGTATTTTAATATTTTTAAGTTAGTAAGTGATCATAGAACATTTTAGACCTTCTGATTATGAGAGAAATGAAAACATGTTTGTTTTAGAGCAAAGCCACATTAGGCTATTTGCTGTGTCCACAGTTGGAAATCGAACCTCGGAGTTTAACGTTGTAAGTCCGTAAACAAGTCCCAGTTAACAAGTGTTTCTTCCCTTATTTTTAGAATTCTTCTTCTGCCACCTTTTTTTAGAGAAGAAAACATTTTCCAAAAATAATTAGAGTTAACGATATTTGAGTTTATAGTCAAGAATATGTGAAATACATTATACGAAATACATACCCGAAACACATGTTATGTCAGTTCCTATAAAATTACGGGCAGTCATATTAAGCTCGGTAATAGTAGTAGTAGTAGCGGAAATCCAGTTATGGCTCTCTGGACTGAAAAACTGCATCACAATCGTATAGAAAAATATAGTTTTCGCAGGGAGTGTATATTTATTAGCTTATTTAAAAGATTCTGAAAAGGGTGTGTGAAACTACCACTGTTAATAATGTAAGTGGTCGAGATATAAAACCGAAACGTAAACCTGTTAAGAAACGAGAGATATGTTTGTTTTTCACGAGATAGACGACGGTCGAGTTTAGATTTTGCCAATAACCTTGCTATAGAAACAGATATGAACGTTACCTCGAAAATAGTAAGATACACAGTAGAACAGAATGGTCTCAATGATCGCGTAGCTGCTGAAAACTGCTCTTGAGTAAAGGTAACCGAATTTAAAAGGTCAAAATAAGCATCAGACCACGGTAGTTAAGATGACACTTAGAAAGCAGAAATTGTCTGCCACCAGCGGGTGTGTTGCTAGAAGGGGTGATGTCACATCATCAACACCAGAGGGGGCATTGCTAGGAGAGGAGGAAACATCATATGATTACATCATTATCATTATAGTTTTTCACTTCTGTGTGATAATATTAAGGCTAAACAGTTGTTTCGCTGATTGTATTATGTAATTTTTAGCATAACGATAAAATTTTCTTGACCAAGCATTTGATCTTCGCATATTATTTCATCAGACTTAAAGTTTTTGCTTTTATAATCAATATATTGTACACCATACTTTCCATCGATATGCCCTGTGGTTGAATTCTCTAAATAATCTGTACAAAACACTAAATGTACATTCATGTAATTCTATTTCTCAAATCAAACTTGTACTTTATAATTTTACTCTATAAACATCAACCACAATAATGGTTCATAATGAGGATTGCAAGGAATTGCACAAAACCCTAATAGAACGTTTAGGCAAAAAGCACCTTAAGCAATAAATATTCTGTTCAAACGACACTTTAAAACCTTTACTATTGACTGATAAGGCTGTACATATATAAAAATGCACACAAAAAAAGCAAACATGTTAGACCAACAAGGAAAAGAAAATGTACTCAAAATGGCTCTTTTATAATTCTTATCATTATTATTCTCTTGCCAGTCTACAACAAAAACGGTTTGGTATATTGCACTCAAACCTGTTGCAGTTTGCTAAATAAAGTACTGCAAATATTGTAGTGTTATTGAAAGGTCGATTTGTTTCTTCTATATTCTATAGTGTAAATGATGTTATCATTGCCCCTTGAAGCTAGCTTTTTAACTAAACAACTGGTATAATGTCATAATCCCTTATCTAATACTTGAAGTTTTGGTAATGCTTATAAAAACCATTCAGCGTGGGTCTAATTGAGTACAAGTAAAAGTATGTTATATAATATATTAATTATAAAAATGAAAACTATTGAATTAACGATAAGTGTTTTACACATAAAATGTCCAAAAACGTGTTAGTATCACCATACACCCATAGAAACACTATCTGACTTTGTAAAACACATATAATAAAATTAAATTTTTATATTAAACCTATAAACATAAATTGAAACAAGTTGAAATGTGTATGTAGTCCTATGGAATTATAGTAACACTGTCTGCCTATAGAAACACCATCTTTCTAAGACGTACATTGTTAATATTTGTTTTCATATCGTCAACTTTAGGATTTAACTAGCATATATTAACGATATCTACTTAAATCATATTGGGGTTATATATAAATGAAAGGATAATCAATTCCAAAATGTTAAATATGTTTGAATCCTTTATTCATTATAGAGTAAAATTATAATCTAATATTTTCAATTTATATACCCTAAAACTATTAATAAATAGAATTACATCAACATACATTAAGTGTTTTCTATAGGTTAATTAGAAAATTCAATCAACGTCCTTCTCAGGGTGAATAGATGAAAAATATGTTATACAATACATTATTTGTTTGTAATTAAGCATAAAGCTACACAATGGGATATCTGTGCTCTGCCCACCACGGGTATCGAAACCAGGATTCTAGCGTTATAAGTCCGCAGACATTCCACTGTGCCACTGGGGGGCTATACAATATATTAACTATAAAAGCGAAAACTATTAATCAAATGAAATAAAATGGAAAGATCAAATGTTTTGTCATGATCAGAAAATAGCTGTCTCTCTCAAATATTAGCACATAGAAGTGAAAACTATAATGATGAAGACGGAATCATACGATGTTACCCTTCGCCTACCAACTCGTTCCTAACAATGCGCCCTCTGGTACCAGACAACATCAAACACTCAAAATAAATCAATAAATATATAATATTGATGATATAATCATTTGATGTTACTCCTCTCTTAGCAACACATCTATGGCAACCCGCCATCTGGTGGCAGACAACTTCGGTTTCCCAAGTTTCATCCTCACTACTGACCATGAACAGTACAATGAACAAATCTGGAGAAATATGTTATTTACAAATAAATCCAAATTCTAGTAGTTTTGCAACAATCAACGACAATCTGTTAAATGTGGGAGAGGAGATCGGTATCATAGCAATTGAACAACATCTGCAATGAAACATAATATAGATCAGTACACATTTTTGGCAATGCCTCAGTGTTGAATATCTGCACAAAACTCATAGCATCGTGAGTTTTTACAGGAACAAAGAGATTCCTCTCTATCATGTAATTCCATTAAAAACAAGACAGACAGACAATAAGTCATCTCACTTATATAGCAAATGTGGTTACTCGAGACTTGATAGAAAAATATAGACCAACGGAACACCCACAATAGTGGCTTCGAATCTACAAAGTCCCGATATGAACATATTTTAGACTAGTAGGCTTATGTAATAATGGGTAGGTCAAAAGGCGACCAAACAATTTCAATGAATTTTGGAGGGTATTATGGAATATTTAAAACAATGTTCTACAATTGTACGTTCTGATATTTTCTTTACAGCGGCATAGATAATAATAATAAAAAACGTATGCTTAAGTTTATATTTTCTGTAAACAATTAATTTATATACTTTAATATAACCCACGTTCTTTAGATAGTTTTAACTATTCAATAGGATGGTTCGGTTGGTTAAATATCAAATTTAATTTAGAAAAATTATGTTTCAGAGAATATTTAACTTGGATTATTAGGAAAAAAATAAGATAATTAAATATATGACACAATATCAGGAATAATTTTTGTATAATAATATTGGTACCTCATGTTTCAAACTTCGATAATGTCAAAATATATATTACATTAGTTTCTTTCTTAGTAGTTTCTCGAAGAAAATTACCCTGATCATCTCCGAAGATCTTAAAAAACAGATTTCCAGTATTTCATTTCTTCCACACTTGGATCAAGATCCTTATTCCAATTTTTGTTCTCAACTTTTATCGATTATTTAATATTTTGTTCGCACTTAAATTCAGCCTGATTTCTCAATTTAACAATTTTCTTATGAATAACGTGATATGTCCTTGCCACATGTTCTGCTAAAGGCGATTAGTTACATTAACATTTGTCTGACGTTATTTTTATGTTCCTTACTTCTGAATTTCAGGTTTTTACACACACACAGGGAAGTTTATAAATATTACATCTATTACTTTGTTCTATTTCAACTTTTACACCCGTGAGACAGTTATTTAACTTATAAAGTGGAAAGTCACTCTACAATCTATCTATATATATTTTATTAATATGTTATCTACTCTTGTTAACATACGGCAAGCAAACCTTCATGCTATGAACTTTACTTTTTCCATACAACCTTGTCCATAGAAGCCTAGACCAAAATATTATCAGAGGGACCACAGATATCAACACATAGTTCACCATACTTTACTGGACGAATGATTCCATTACAGCCGACTTAACTTCTTGAAAGAGTAATTTCATACACCAGTAACTAAGTGCTTCACAGTGAGGCTACAGCCACAATAATAATCAGTGAGTTCACTGTATACCACCTCTGGCGTAAGCGTGTCCAAAAGCATTCACAGCTTTACTTTATATCTGTATTTTCATTGTACTCACAGCTTTTGTAAATGTAGACATGTTAAGATACACAAATACTTACACGTTGGTGATATAAATATCTTTTTCATAGAATTATGTATTTTGGAAGTATTCGAAATATTAGTATTTACAAATTATTTACAGACGTTCTAAACATTTCTTATTTTTCAAGTTATTGAAAACAAATCCCATAAAAAAAGATAAATTAAAGATTAAACTGAATCATTTCTATAATATAAAAGTTGGAGTAGTTATTTATTTTAATTCTACTCTTTCTATAATTTTCAGACACGTGATAATTAGATATGTATATATATTCTGTTGGAGTTTGGCAATGTTAAAAATAACTAAAATGTATTTGTAAATTCTGTATTGAACCAAACATTTCATGTACACGATAAGTGAAATTTGAATATAGCTGTAACATTATCCCATGATAAGAACCCATAACGTGCTACGAAACATTTAACTATCGAAAATAAGGAACAAAAGTTAAAGCATAACTTAGACAATAGTGGCACCGTTTATATAAAAAATCATGCTGACCAACTGATTAAACCTCATCATATTATAAACGAGTCAAGAAAAGTAACTAATTAAATGAAGCTTTTCCAAGAAATTTATTATCTGAGAATAGGCTTTCATTTGATAGGTATAGTTTAAACTTATAAAGAAATGAAAACTAATATAACTCCAGTAAATAAAATAACTTAATTAAGTTCTATATTTTGGCAAACGTCTTTTTCAAGGGCTCACACAATCACATATTAATTGGTGAAGATCTATGAAAAAAAAAGGTATACCGAAACTTCGTATTAAATAAAGTATTTATTTTGGGGGTTTGGGCGGTTATATCAATCACTCCTTCTAGATAGGGTTCACTTATCCAGTTTACTATACAAACTTGAAAGATATGAAATAATTTGAACTTATTGTAATAAACAAAAATAAATTTTAATTAAGACGTTTTTAAGCTTTCATTAACGCAAACAAAACATTAAATTTGGTTGAAGTACTAGTGATTACAGCTCAACGCACATATTTGTCAAATTGTGCTTAATATAAATTAACATGAAAGCAAAGCACGTTTTCACACTGCTACAACATTTTTTCTCGATGGGCGGATTATTATGAACTGTTTGGTGAAAATAATGCGAAGTTTAGTCTATGTAATGATAACGAATTAATTTATTTCTCCTATTTCATTTGCTACAGGCTAGGTTCACTATAAAACAAGTTGTAGGCTCAAGTTCACAAACAACGTTTGAACAGAAATTCTTCGCTAACGGTACTCACGCCTGACTGACTTAGCTGTTATCAATAAACGCAACTCAGTGAGTAACTGAATAACAGAATAGATGCGATAACTCTCGCTCTCTAACACTGAAATGAAACACTCGTTGAATACTCACTGACTTCTTATTACTTGTTACTCGTATTTATTGTGTATCCTTGTTCCCAAATATCTCTTAAAGCTTATCGATCATTAACATTCACGAACATTCTAGGTATTGCATCATTATCATGATGATTAGCAACACCCTCCAACAAAGAAACATGTAAACCAAAACATTGAAAACATTTTTCAAATATTTCTTCTAGCTGTCCTGTCACTGAGGAAGTTCTTATGTAGGTGATCAAATGAAACCATTTGCAGCTCTCTCTTTGTTGGAAATAGTTCCAACAGAAATCCTGGGCTCATCAAACAAATTCCTCTCTGAAATTACCTAGTTGGGCATTCTGTCAGTGATGAGTGATGTACTTTCAAATTTTATCACAATGGATGACCTTTGACTTGTACTGCCTATCTTTATGGATTTTGTAAACCACATCATTGATTATTTTCTTTACAACGTATAGCTCTTCCCAACACCTGCTTAACTTTGGAGTTTGTACTTTTTTTCCAATGTGGATTGTACAGCCATATCATATCAATGAAACCCAGTCTTATTAACGACTTTTTATTTTAATACAATTTTATTTAAGTCTTGCCCAAATAAAGTCACGTATGACATATTTAGTCTTTAAATCTATAATACATCTTCCAACCACCGATTCCTGAGTACATGCCAGAGTGATTGGTTCCACTATGCCCCAGTAACTTGATGCATATTTATTCCTAATACTTATTGGTATGAGTATTTCACTTCTCAGTGGTACCATAATCCCCTCCCCTACACACACACACACATAATGTCACTGGAAACCCATTCTTTATTGTAGTAATTGTCATGTAGTACACAGAGATTTCCTGGTCATAGGCTGTGAAGCTATTTAAAGATAGCCTTAATTCGCATCTATGTCTCCAAATAAAGTCAGTTTCTCAATGTCATTTACCCACACATTATGAGATGTATAAAAGCTTTCTACACTGAGGGTAACTTCCAACTTTCCTCTTACTGGAGCTTTATGTGCACCTACTTTTTGGATCACTCCATTTTCTCTTGTCGTTGGTGGAAGCAAATTACCAACTTTAATTACCGGATTGGGTTTATCTATTGTAGCTACATAACCAATGTCAATCTGCAAGGCCTTCCATTAATCGAACAATGAACTCATGAACTGTTTTTTTATTTTTAGTGAACTTTTTTATCTCACTTGGGATGGCTGGCATATTTTCAGATGAACTTCATCCCACAAATCCAGCTAATTCCTATTTTTTCTGATGTCTTGTTAACCCTTTATCGTTTCTTTGATATGGTTGGGTTCAAGGACTCATCTTTAAGTATTATCTTCTTATTGTATTAAGAGCTATTAATTTATCGCAAAGTCAGCTATAATTATTATGTTTCCCACAGCTATAACAGTCCCCTCGTTCCCATATCCTTTGGAAAGAGTTTTTATTCCATACTTGCTTTTATTTGCAGTTCTGGGAAATATGTTCTTTCACGATACACTTGAAACATCTATTGTCTTGTTTTTACTATCGTCTAGAGGGAGCTTATTGTTTCAATACTATTTGATTGGATGATCCCATAACTTCTAGATGATGCTTTTAGTTGTTTATGTGCAACTTTAATGAATTCAAGTTTCATTGCAACTGCAGTGCTTCCTTTAAGGATATACACCAAGAATGTTTACATTTGATTGTCATATCTTTGTCTGTTGTGACATATTAATTGGCTACGAGCCAATCATTTCACATTGAGCATTCAGATAAATAAGCAGTAAGATGAATAATTTGTTGTTCAATATTCCATCTGTTCACTATGGAATGTAAGGGACAATGTCCTTAGGGCTAATTGTTGGAGTTTCGATTATACTGCCGATTACACCAAATTTATTTAGTTGAGGATTGCAATGGCATGTGGAGCTCACAAGTCACTAACTCGAAGTAATTTACAGTTAGTATAAAGAAATAGATTCCAAGAATAACATTGAACAAAATATAACGAAATTTATTAAATCTTTCCACATAGCATACAATAATAGTCGAAAGTTTACTAATCATTAACTTTTCATACATTTTACTGTTACTTTTAATCAACACCATTGACCAGTAAAAATAGAGTGCATTTCTTTAATATAGACATGAATATCCTTTCTACTAAACTACATTAATTGAATAGAAGATATCACAGATTCTACACCTACAATAGAGTTGGGCCAGTATACTTTTGGAGGTTGAAGATCTTCAAGTTCACAGTGGCGAACTTCAACTAGAACAACTCAAACAAGACTGAAAAGGTCTCGAACAACTCCAGACAAACTGATTTTCCGGCTTCAGACATTAGTTTCTAACCCATATTTTCTTTGTATTCTGTCGACCTTCCAAACTACCTAACTACCCGCAAGTAGTTCTAACATTTTATTGGTCGATTTGTGCAACTTACCAGGCTAGTCCAAAACCATAACCAAAACTGTCAAGTGATTGGTTATTGTTATGGTGAGTTAGCCGGTTGCCTTCTCATTTGTGCTAGTACACCAGCGTCGTGTAAGGAATATATCATCAAAGTTCAATTTTGCATGTTAACATGAACTTTTTCGTAACTTCCACAGTACTAACGAGTTGAAGTCAGTAATTAATCACTGCCAATCGCTTATGTTGGCGTTTTTCTCAACATCTCTGACGTAGCTTCATTTTTTATAACTCTTAAGTCATGATTCACTAACTCGTGATTCTCAATAACACTTAACCAGCAAGCTGTACTTTCCTAGCTCTTGATCATATTTCGTAACACATGCGTCTTTACTCACGCCATTTATTTATGTATATGTTCACTTAAAAACTCAGAAAATTGTTATAACTTCTTTCCTAAACGCTTCCCAGTAGCACAGCGGTATGTCCGCGGACTTACAACGCTAGAAACCGGGTTTCGATACCCGTGGTGGGCAGAGCACAGATAGCCCCTTGTGTAGCTTTGTGCAATAATTAAAACAAACAAACAAACTTTCCCTTCTGGCCATCTTTTAACTGTTTCGTTATCTTTAGTAAAGCTTCAATGCCGCTTAATGATGGTTAGTCAGAAACCCACCCAAAATTACAGTTTTTTCACCGGAAAAAAAATTAAAATTTCAGAATATTCTTTTTTTAATTCAGCTGTTTCGAAATCAGTTTTCCATTTTTTGCGCAGCGCAAGTATGACCAAAGTTACGAAAATGATAGGACCATGTGAAGAACATAAATACAAAAATAAAGGAAGCTGCAAAAGCCTGTGAAATGTGTTTACACTATACGTAAAGCAAAACATTGCCATGTTATACCCCAAAGTAGACGTGGAGTTGTGCAAAAGATCCAAAAGCCAGTAAAGAAGAGAAGGAATAGGCAGAGTAAGATGTTATTATGGAAATGTGTGCTGTTTGGGCATTAAATTGAATACATACTAGAAGAAAACTAGAAACATGTTTATTCTCACTAATTATGCATTGAAATTAATTAATAACATTATTGTAACTAAAATAACTCAAATATTTGTTAAAATCAAAGCATCCCTAATCTATACTTTTGGTTTTCTGGGAAGTTGAAAGATAGCCGATCGTTTTCGTCCATTTCTCCGCGACCAGAAATATTTTTAAATTCTGAAATTTGCTCTTGCCTTTTTAGACCATTCCGCACCTATTGCACACTTCCCCGTTTACTTTTGATAATTTTTAAAAAAGTGCGCGCGGCACCCCCAAGGGTGAGTTTCTCGCTGACCGGGATCTTAAAATGAATAAAAAATTATATTTTTTTCACCAAAAATATCCCACTTTTGAAATCAGGACTGTGACATGTACTGTTGTTGTGCGGGTTCTTGTGAATTATCTGGTGAAAATACACGTAATGAAAAGGAATTCATTTATTTCTTCAGCAACATTTGCTTGTTTGTTTATATATATATATATCAAAAACACTATGGGATGTCTGCTGTGTCCACTGTGGGGAATCGAACCTCTGATTTTATCGTTGTAAATTCGTAAATTCACTGCTGCCCCATTGAAACATAACACTTGTTACAGTCTATATTCCTTTTAACACAACTTGTTCACAAAAAAAAACGTTTCAACAGAAATTCCTCGCGAATGGAATGCCTAACGTACTTAGCTGTGATCGGTAAACAAATACTTGATCCAAAGATTAACTGAATAACAGAATAAATGTGATGAGTCTCACGATCTGAAATTGAACTGAAACACTCATTAAATACTCACTGATTACTCACTAGCATATAATACCCATGCTCTGCTGCTGGATTCTAAGGTCTTCTCATGATTCACAGAGGCATCAAAGTACCAGTCAAGCGTCTCCATTATCTTAATTACTTATTTTGCTACCCCAGTGCGCCAATTCTTTAATAGATTTGTCTGTTTCTATTCTCCAAACTAAATTCAATTCAACTCTTTTTAAAAGCAAATAGTTTTATTTTAAATTGCAAATTCGTTTTTTTTCTTCCTATGTTCCTATTTGAATTCTTTTCATTCTCCAAACTCTCCAGTATTCTCTGATTCATATTTTTCTTCCCATTGTATTGCTTTTTCCCAAACTTAGTTCATTTAAACTTTTTCTTAATTCTCAAATTTGTATGTTTCTTCCCATGTTTGTGTTGAAAAAGAGTATTTGGCAGAAAATCTTCACTTACTATTCATTGAGTAAGTGACAATTAGAAAAAATAAT
This sequence comes from Limulus polyphemus, assembly GCF_000517525.1. Taxonomy (NCBI): domain Eukaryota; kingdom Metazoa; phylum Arthropoda; class Merostomata; order Xiphosura; family Limulidae; genus Limulus; species Limulus polyphemus. The sequence goes on from NW_013667466.1 coordinate 206,839, forward strand.
ATACTTTTCTATAGACCTTCAGGAAGCAGAATTGAGAGCTTAAGAGGTATAGGGTAAAAAATTGGCCAAACTTTTTGAATCATATCTAAAAACTAATACCCAGGTGCACACCCTCAGAATCCCGTTAGTACGCGAGCAAAGTTTCAGGTCTCTAGGTTCTTTCCTTTTGGTGGTCACACACACACACAGATACTCTTTTATTATTATAGATTACGTGTATATATAACTTACCTTTGTTTCCAGCTTCTCGATCCTTCACATTCACGAAAATTCTACATCATCATGATTAGCATCTCACTCTAGCAAATAAAGACCGAAAACAAAACATAGAAAAGATAGCTTCCAACAATATAATAATATTACTGTTTTCATTTACTTCCATATAAATTTCACTAACTCCATTGTGCACTCTCTTTACAGTTTCCAACTCTTTGAGCGAAAAATTTGGATACTAAATGTATATTACGTCTAATATAATACAGGTAAACATAGAATAATTTTAATAATTTCTGTACAAGTATAAGACTTATGATAACTAATTGTTGCTTACAAATGTCTGGCAATTACCTTACAACACCGTCTTCCGTTAGACTTGTTTCACTTTAAATATATTTATCTGTATTACATAAATTTTGTTATAAGTATTTTTTAAAGTTTACTTCAGAAGAAATATATAAATATTATAATAATTATTATTAATGTTGGGTTGTAGTTACAATAGAAACAGAATTATTTTGCAAGATTGAAATATATAATAAATATAAATTAACTTTTGTATTAGATAATATACTACTTAAGTATATTTGAAACTAAAGCTGTATTTTTCACAACTAATTTGGCCCGGCATGGCCAGGTCGTTAGGACGCTCGACTCGCAATCTGCGGGTCGCGAATTCGAATCTCCGTCACACCAAACATGCTCGCCCTTTCAGCCGTGGGGGCGTTATAAAGCGACGGTCAATCCCCTATTCGTTGGTAGAAGAGTAGCCCAAGAGTTGGCGGTGGGTGGTGATGCCTAGCTGCATTACCTCTAGTCTTACACTGTTAAATTAGGGACGGCTAACGCAGATAGCCCTCGTGTAGCTTTGCGCGAAATCCATAACAAACAAACAAACACAACTAATTTATGCGATTAAATATTTAGTAACAGGGAAGAAATATTTCAAGAAAATTACTTGTTTAATTACTATAATAATAATCTGAAAAAAAAAGAAAATAAAGATTATCCAGGCAATTCGTCAAAATCAAAATGTAATACTTTAACTAGTACTGAGTTCGGCTTACCTAGAGTATTTGTTTGTTTGATTAGTATAACAGTGAGGGTATTTTGTGACTAACTCAGGTTTACAAGTCCCGCAGTAGCACAGCGGTATGTTTGCGGGCTCACAACGCTAGAAACCGGGTTTCGATACCCGTGATTGGAAGATCACAGGTAGCCTTTCGTGTAGCTTTGTAGCCAAAATACGGCTCGAGTCCCCACGATGGACACAACAGATAGCCCAATGTGACATTAAACCAAACATAATAGGTTTACAAAACGTATCTAAGCTAGATTGTATTAAAGTGATTTTAAGTCAAGTATTCTGTTTCTGTTTTATCTTGTTCAGCTGAATTACCGCATGTTCTTTGTAAAATAATCAACAAAAAACACAATAATCTTCCAGACCATGTAATTTTCAACGGTTAGATTGCTTGCGTAAACAATCATATAAAATGCATATCTCAAGTGCAGCATTAGTTCAATATTACTATGAAGCGGGAGTTCAAGTGAGATTAAAACTTCCAATTACTGTTTATCTTTTGGGATACAGTTCATTAGCGTACAAAATCAATAATTAGAATTCAGAACACTTAATTTTAATTCAAAGCCTGCAGAATCACACGTTCTATGTTTTAAGTAGCTTTCTTTATTCAGGCCATTTAATTAGTCATTAAAAAAGTGCACAAGAGTTTTCACATGTGTTGTACACATGTTATTAAGAAGAAGCGTAGTTTGTTATTTTTTCTAAGTGCCTTTCACTGATTATGGTCTAAAGTTTCTAAACTGTTGAAAGAAATTTACTTAGTCAGGCTTTCTTTAGAATTTAATATTATATTTCACTGTTGTGTTGAACGTTTTTAAAAATCTGTATTGAGCGCTTGTTAAATAATGAACGTTTAAGATAGATTCATAAGAATTAAACTTTACCTATTAGTTGTAAAATAAATGAGGCCCAATTTATCATTAGATTCACTTGTCACTGAGATATACCCGTTTTGGAGAATTCCACTTCTATTAACAACCCTGAAGAAGGATAAATAAAATAAACAAGACCAGGATTCTAATACTGGTGAGCTTTATAAACAAGACCAGGATTCTAATACTGGTGAGCTTTATAAACAAGACCAGGATTCTAATATTGTGAACTTTATAAACAAGATCAGGATTCTAATACTGGTGAACTTCATAAACAAGACCAGGATTCTAATACTGGTGAACTATATAAACAATACCTTATAAAGTTCACAATATTAGAATCCTGGTCTTGTTTATAAAGTTCACCAGTATTAGAATCCTGATCTTGTTTATAAAGTTCACAATATTAGAGTCCTGGTCTTGTTTATAAAGTTCACCAGTATTAGAATCCTGATCTTGTTTATAAAGTTCACAATATTAGAATCCTGGTATTGTTTATATAGTTCACCAGTATTAGAATCCTGGTCTTGCTTATAAACATCTATGTAAATATATGTTCACTGCAGGGAGTAGACGACATTTAAAACACCATATATATAACGTAAATATTAGAATCCTGGTCTTGTTTATAAAGTTCACCAGTATTAGAATCATGGTATTGTTTATATAGTTCACCAGTATTAGAATCACTATATAGTTCACCAGTATTAGAATCCTGGTCTTGCACAATATCATGATTCTAATACTGGTGAACTATACAGACAAGACCAGGATTCTAATATTCACGTTATATATATGGTGTTTTAAATGTCGTCTACTCACTGCAGTGAACATATATTTACATAGATGTTGAACAGTATTTAAGCTACTAATTTATTTTGCTAAATTATTCAACAGACAAGCTGTTTAATATACTGAAAATATATATGAAACCCATGTTATAATTCGATTCACCTCTTGTGACTAAAAACACTATACCTAACTACTGATAGTCAAAAAATTATAATTTCAGGAGTTAATGCAAACTTCCTTGTGATTTCGCTATGGTTTTCATAGTGATTATTTGTTCGTAACTAAGAAGTGAATAGAAAATCACCGTATTCCCTGATCGTTTTTGCCGTTAGAACCTAAACAGTAGTCGAGATAGAATGGATATACATTTTCTTGTGTTTGCGCCATTTTATGGCCAAATTCATCTGAACAAACGTGATTTGAGCTGTTGCTAAGGGGCTGTAATGACAGGGAAACTTAACACCGGACATAGCCCGGGATTGATGGCCTCTACCCATCATATCCGAGCAGGAGTAACGTAATGACGTATTCCATCGAGTTTTTTATCCTTGCAACTTGTTGGTTTTGGGATGGTTTATCTAGATGATGTTCTACCTGTCAATAAAGAGATTGACGGATATTCTATGTATAAAGAAACGGTAATGCTAACAGTCCTATTACACATAGCAACGCATAACACTAAGGTTTAGTTTCTAATTTTGTATCAAAAATCGTATACAAACTATATGTTGTTAATCACGTATTCAGGACATTCTTTAACATAATGACCCTAAATAGTCACTGCGACAAATTAAGATCTGGATTTTTTTTCTCAAAAGAGTAATAAAAACTTCTATATATAACACTGTACTATAATTATTATTAGGTTTTAAAAAAAAATAGTTAACATAAATACTTTTACTTGCTCCTCAGTATTTCAGACTACATAAGTGTACCTCCATTTTCCTGTATATGTAAACATTCTGTATTAATATTCCCTACACAGTTACTTATATCATTTAAACGTAACTTTAGTGCTAGGTTGTATAGGATAATTATGTTTCCGTTTTTAACATTGCAAATAATCTATATATTGTCATGAACTTTATGAACGTATATCATACTATTCTATAAACACTAAATAATTTGATATCAAGGTCAACGGTAACCTGAGATATTTTAATATTAAAAATTTGGTGGACACAATACAAGTATTCCTTATATCGTCTTTGTGTTTAGAACAAGGTAGCAATATTAACATTTTAAAACAAAGTAGCAATATTAACATTTTAAAACAAAGTAGCAATATTAACATTTTAGAACAAGGTAGCAACATTAACATTTTAGAACAAGGTAGCAATATCAACATTTTAAAACAAAGTAGCAATATGAACATTTTAGAACAAGGTAGCAGAATCAACATTTTAGAACAAGGTAGCAATATTAACATTTTAGAACAAGGTAGCAATACCAACATTTACCACTTTTAAAGAGTTACAATGAGCTTAATAGTGTGACTAACCTCCTCATTAATGATTTTACTCCAATATGGTGACATTTGTGGCCTAGTGGTTAGCATGCGAGGATTATGAATGCGAGGTTTCATGGTTTGTACTTCATTATCGGGAAAACTTGTTCCATATTTGGGGTACAACATACGAACGAGAGTCAACTCTCACTATTCAGTAGTCCAAGAGTTGATAGTAGTTATAGTTGACCAGCTGTCTTCTTCTACTCTATCAATTCAAAATTAGAAACTGGTTGGCTATGCGCAATTAACACTTGTGTAAGTTTGCATGAAAATCCTAAACAAACAAACAATACTCCCATATGTGCTAATTTCACGCCACTAATTTGTTTGTTATAAATCTTTGTGATCTAAGGCAGCGGTCCTTAAACTTCAGTAACCCAAGGAATCCTTTCAATTAAGTTTTTTTCGCGGACCTCCAAAGTTATCGATGCTTTTTGTTTAAAAATAAAGATTTCCTGTACATGAGAAGCTGTATTCCAAAATTTGGGAAATATATTTTTATTCTATGAGTCAATATTTTTTTAAATATTTTAAAGAAATTTCCGAGGGTCCGTGGACTCCTGCCCAGTGGCACAGCGGTATGTCTGAGGACTTACAACGCTAGAAACCGAGTTTCGATACCCGTGGTGGGCAGAGCACAGATAGCCCATTGTGTAACTTTATGCTTAACTACAAACAAATTGTTGACTCCAATTTCAGAGACACTGTTCTAAGAAAACAGCGCTGCTATAGATATAACGTTTCATTTTCACTTGTTTGTTTCAAAGTGGAGAAAAAAATGTATTATGTTTATAAACAAAAAAGTTGTTCTCTTAGCGAAAAGCTACGTAATTGGCTATCCTCGATCTGTTCTCCGCAGGGAATCAAACCCTGGATTTTAGCACTTATAAAGAAAGGTAATCTGTTGATATTTACTTTATTAAGCCCTTCAACTTAAAAATAATATCATTAATTTTAGTTAACTAGAAATATAATTAATAAAACCTCACCTATGAATGGCTTGGAGCACCCTCCAGTGTAACATGTACCGGCATTTGGAGTGGTACAGACTCCACAATATACCGAAAGGTGATTTCTTTTGAAACCACTAGTAACATCTAGTATGCACCTGATCTGTTGTCGATCATCACCACTACACAATGACGACGAAGGCTCTTCGAAGACAAAAATACACCACACTCGAAATCAGTTCGAAATGTACGACGGTGAGTTAATCTTTTCTGAACTTCATATTCACTTGTGTGATCCTCCAATGATACCTGTAAAACAAGAGCAGAATACGCTTCCTGAGGAACAAGCTAGAATTAAGAAATGACAATTAGCATCACCCAAATGTCTAACTATCCATACGGTTAAAAAGTTTGACTAAGAACTAATATTACCATTCAATACTAGCCTAACGTGTTGGACTCTACTTTAGGTCTCTCATGTTGACTTACCTACTCTTCTATCATATCCTTATCAATTGCATATCTTTATCAATTGCCATACATACTACTAAACTTCAAAATCAAACGTTTCGGATCACTGTGGCGTGGAAACTGACCTGAAGAAGAAACACGAAAGTGATCCGAAACCTCATCCAACTTAAATTACCTGGCAGGCTGTCCGTATAAACCAACTTAAATTATCTGGCAGGCTGTCCGTATAAACCAACGTAAATTACCTGGCAGGCTGTCCGTATAAACCAACTTAAATTATCTGGCAGGCTGTCCGTATAAACCAACTTAAATTATCTGGCAGGCTGTCCGTATAAACCAACTTAAATTACCTGGCAGGATGTCCGTATAAACCAACTTAAATTATCTGGCAGGCTGTCCGTATAAACCAACTTAAATTACCTGGCAGGTTGTCCGTATAAACCAACTTAAATTATCTGGCAGGCTGTCCGTATAAACTCACTTTGCATATTTTTATTGAGATTTTAACTTTTTTAAGAGCCTGGATGTTTGCATCAAACTACTATAGGATATTTCTGTGGAAGGAACCGATTTCGGACCATACAGAACAGCCTCATAGAAAACAAAGTATCCAAACACATCTTGGTAACAGGAAGAAATGTAAGCTTTAATGTTTAAATTATTCAAGTTAGCTCTATTTTACACTCGCGTGTTTCGAATTTTAATTTGTTTAAGTACAGACACATTGATTTTCTTTACAAATGGTATATTTTATTTATTTGTTGTTTTCTGTAAGCCTTTGTTATGTTGGAATAGAATGCTTATCTTGTGTGAAATATGTCTGAAAGGATAATATTGATGTTGATTATTGAAGATCTAATATTTGATTTGTTTGCAAAATAATTTTCTAAGAATATGTTCATAAACGTTCAAAGCAAAAAATCTCATTTACCTAAAAAAAATTCATTTCGTTTTGAGAAATACAAATATAAAATATAATTATCAATAATTTGTTTATCGCGCGTTATATACAATTATAGTTTCCTGGAATGCATAATTTTCTGACGATGTTTCACTCAGTTTAAAGATGAAATTCAAAATACTGAAAATACAGTAAATAGTACGAAGAAGTATATTCAGTTATTCATGTGTGTACAAACGTTTCTTTGCTACTGTGGCTGACATCACATTGTCTCATTCATAGAACACACTATGTAGTGAATGAAACTTGGTAATTGTGTATCATAAAACAAGCTGTTCAACGTTGGTATCAACACTACCAGCTGATAAAAGTTAAGGGTTTCTGAAATTAACGAAGAGGAATATGAGAATGATGAGAAACATGATGACAAGGAACAGGACATATAAATAATAAATAAAGTGAAATTAATGAGTAAGAGACGCTACTTTATAAGGTGCTTTAAGACGTTACTTTATAAGGTGCTTTAAGACGCTACTTTATAAGGTGTTTCAGACGCTACTTTATAAGGTGCTTTAAGACGTTGTAACGTCTTAAAGCACCTTATAAAGTTTACCTAGAACTTCTAATTATTGCTCATTTTAGCTCCTCCAAAATGTTAAATCTTTTTTATATAATTTAAATATAAATCTTGTGAAATAACCCTGTAACTTACGAATTAAATGTATTAATCCCTTATAAATTAACGTCTTAAAGCACCTTATAAAGTAGCGTCTTAAAGCACATTATAAAGTAACGTCTTAAAGCACCTTATAAAGTAACGTCTTAAAGCACCTTATAAAGTAGCGTCTTAAAGTACCTTATAACGTAACGTCTTAAAGCACCTTATAAAGTAACGTCTTAAAGCACCTTATAAAGTAACGTCTTAAAGCACCTTATAAAGTAACGTCTGAAACACCTTATAAAGTAACGTCTTAAAGCACCTTATAAAGTAGCGTCTTAAAGCACCTTATAAGGTCAGCGTCTTAAAGCACCTTATAAAAGGTAAGATACAGACAAAAACTTTACTATAAGTATTGCTTTTATTTGATTAAACATATTTATGCCATTTTTTTTCTACATAATATATTAAAATTTTATAATAGCATAGCAAGAGGATGAGTGTATCTTCAAAAACCTAATATGTATGAGGTCCAGAAAAACTAAATAGTTCTTGACGTTCAATATTATTTTATCGTATTTGTCAGGTCAGCCAAAAAGTCAAATAATACATTGTTATTCATGGTTTCCGAGTAACAAACATCTGTTGGTATTACTTAGTTCCAACTATAATTAGAAATCATACACAGAACAAATAAAGTTTAAAAGCATGTTCTAATAGAAACACATGTAGAAAAGTTATCTATAAACGAAATAAACATTTAATAGGAGTTATAATTACTTCCTGCTTTTAAAATTAACCAATTAGCTGGGGAAAGATGGGGTAAAAAGTGCAATTTTTATCGTTTGAGATTAGCGCTATAAAAATAGAAAAGGTTTTAAAATGGACAATGTTTTATTACAATTATAAGTTTTAGTTAAAATATAGGTTGGACATAATCCTTTTTAGATATTGATAAAAATGCATTTCTTGTGGTTCAAAGCGTTTTACTTCTAAAGTTTGATAAAACGAAATCCAAAGGTGAGGTAAAAAGGCCCCAGATGTAACTCACAACAATAACAATTTCAAATAAATACTGCAATTAACAACTGCTTTTAAATCATTTAAATCGTAAATTAACTTAACGATATAGAAGTTTGTATGTCATGCACAATTCGTGCATTGTCTAGAACAATGGCGTAAAAAACATGGGTACTAGTATGGGCAACGACATACATTGTGGTCTAAATCTATGGTAAAATATATGTTATTGATGTTAAGTAAGACAGGGAGAATACTTTAAACCATTGTAAAGCGATCACACGATATAAAAAAATCAGTGAAGTTGAACTGTGTTTCTTTTACAACATATTCGGCTGTTTATAATTCCCCGTTGTTTGAAATAACGAGGGAAAATTCCAGTGTAACCAATAAAAAATTCAAAGCACTTACCTAAGATCAAAGTTGTTCAAAGATGAAAAATTTTGGTTGTACTTTGATCATCCACATTCGCACCCTTCCGCCAGTGTGTTTACGCAAGGGGTCCCTATAATTCACTTTAGCTGACATCACGTCAGAAGGCCGTTTTACTGAATAAGATCGTCTTACGTCCCCCTAAGTAATACAAAGACCTTTTACTGTCTCTACATTTGTATTAAAAGGCTCAATGCTTCAACCATACATGTGTCCATTTTCAGGTACAAATATTAAAATAAAACATTAATCAATTATTTAAATAAGATAAACCCTTATCAAACGTGCACGGGGTTTCAAAATAAATGCATTACCATCAATATTATAAATTGCTTTTAATTTGTAATCTGAGAGTCGCGGGTTCGAATCCCCGTCACACCAAAAATGCAACCTCCGCCTTTGCCTGGTCCCAAGTCCAGGATGAGAAAGGGGGAGAGTTGGGCGCGGGGCTAGCAACTCCACCCAGTAAAAACCAACCTGTTACAAGTAACTGCAACAACACCTTCCGTTGGCGAGGTGTTGTTGCGGCTCTATACTCTACTGGGAGTTTACAGGAATAAAAAAAAAGGATCAATATAAACGTTCTTTAATAATTACTAAATGTTTACCTTTATTTTCTACAAATAAAACTTCATTAATTAAGTTTTTGTTTTTTAAACCTGTCTTCATATTTTAATAATTATTGTTGTTGTTTTTTAAACCTGTCTTCATATTTTAATAATTATTGTTTTGTTTTTAAACCTGTCTTCATATCCTAATAATTATTGTTGTTGTTTTTTAAACCTGTCTTCATATTCTAATAATGATTGTTGTTCTTTTTTAAACCTGTCTTCATATCCTAATAATTATTGTTGTTTTTTTAAACCTGTCTTCATATTCTAATAATGATTGTTGTTCTTTTTTAAACCTGTCTTCATATCCTAATAATTATTGTTGTTGTTTTTTAAACCTGTCTTCATATCCTAATAATTATTGTTGTTGTTTTTTAAACCTGTCTTCATATTCTAATAATGATTGTTGTTCTTTTTTAAACCTCTCTTCATATCCTAATAATTATTGTTGTTATTTTTAAACCTGTCTTCATATTCTAATAATGATTGTTGTTCTTTTTTAAACCCGTCTTCATATCCTGATAATTATTGTTGTTCTTTTTTAAACCTGTCTTCATATTTTAATAATTATTGTTGTTGTTTTTTAAACCTGTCTTCATATTCTAATAATTATTGTTTTTGTTTTTAAACCTGTCTTCATATCCTAATAATTATTCTTGTTGTTTTTTAAACCCGTCTTCATATCCTAATAATTATTGTTGTTCTTTTTTAAACCCGTCTTCATATCCTA
>NW_013667466.1:217806-224293 GCF_000517525.1 Limulus polyphemus
TGTTTCTTAAACCCGTCTTCATATTCTAATAATTATTGTTGTTGTTTCTTAAACCCGTCTTCATATTCTAATAATTATTGTTTTTGTTTTTAAACCTGTCTTCATATCCTAATAATTATTGTTGTTCTTTTTTAAACCCGTCTTCATATCCTGATAATTATTGTTGTTGTTTCTTAAACCCGTCTTCATATTCTAATAATTATTGTTTTTGTTTTTAAACCTGTCTTCATATTCTAATAATTATTGTTTTTGTTTTTAAACCTGTCTTCATATCCTAATAATTATCGGTTTTTTTTAAACCTGTTTTCATATTTTAATAACATTTTGTGTAACATCTTTATATGTTGGTAAAACGCCTATTAGATCGTTTAGATTCAAAAATTTTAATGAATTGTATTCTCATGTATATTTTCGTGGTTATTATTTAAACAATTCTGTTTGGAGTTGTTTATCTTTTTGTTAATATATAGTTATGGAAAAATAAAATCACATTTTACAAATAAACACTACTTCTTTATCTAGATCACTTTTATTACATAATTGGAAAGCTATATTGTAGATCACGCAAGGACCCCAACTTTCTGTTGTACTGAATGGGCTGATCCTCATTTCACTTAATTGTGAAAAACCTTATGATATATTTCACTTATTAGGCTATTCTTCAATTCTATCAAATTTGTATTTCACAGTTAGAAATAGTTTGAGCAGATAACTTCCTATTCTACAAGGTGTTTTCGTTAAAATTTGACTTAAGGTTCCATTATTTTTATGAGACTTTGGAAAATAAATTTTATGATTTTTACAATAGATAATGCCCCTGGATGGGTCAGCGGTAGATTTGGGGACATACGATGCTAAAATCCAGTATTAGATACTCCATTGTGTAACTTTGCACTAAAACGAAAACAATCATGGAAAATTTCACTAAAGTCGTTATCAATCCCCTCATATGTCTTATTCGCACCTTTTTTAGTTATTTATCTTTCCTTGCTCATTTTTAGAACATATGAGATTTTCTACTAGTTGTCTGGTTATTTCTTTTAGTACTCTTTTGATTCCAAATACTGGAGTCACTGGATATTCAGGCAGTCCTTTATTCAAAATGTTCACTTGAACAGCTGTGAATGAAATGCTTGATAAATTGCCTATCTCAAGATTATGTATTTCTTGGATTTCTTGATTGAAAGTTTTAGATTGATCAAGTTAAATATTTGTTCTCGTCTTTTGCTCCATTAATGATTTTCTGTTCATTCAGTTCATATATGGGTGATATTGTCTTCTCCTTTTAACTTAGAAACAAGATTTTATATTTTCTCATTTTTTCTTTCTTTAATTTTATGTTATTCTATTCTTTTTTTCTGATTTCGGTTTAAAGTAGTTTCTCTGTTTTCCTTAAGATTGTTTGAACTTTAGAATTTTCTGATAGAAACTTAATTTTTATATTACATCTTCTTGTATTTTTAGGAAGCTTGTTCTTTGTAATTAAGCACAAAGCTACACAAAGAGATATCTGTGCTCTGCCCACAACTGGTATCGAAACCCGGTTTCTAGCACACATGCCGATGTGCCACTGGGAGGCTTTTAGGAAGCATAGACTGTCTATATTATCCAATTTCAAAATAGATTTTGGACATCTATAAAGTGTTTTGTTTTTGATTCCCAAATTTTCAAATTAGATATTTAATTAGTGGCAATCAATGTCATACGTTGAATGCAATCACGAAATCCACGAGATGAATACTTCTGACAATCAATTTATCAAGTGTTTTGTTACCAGCTACTCAAGTGAATATTTCGCAGTGATCCAGAAAAATATCCCAATATAGGAAAACAAAACAGGACTAGAAGATCTAACCAGATGACAAATTGTATGTTCTAAAAACGAACATAGAAACATGAGTAAAAAAAAACTACAAAACAAGATATCTACTGATATTGATAAAGATATTAATTTATTTTTTATGGTAATGACGTATGAAAAGAAGAAGTTATAATTTTTTTATATAATGTTATGTTTTCGTGTTGTTGCTATGCCAATAACGGCATAACATTTAAGGATGGTTATCAATTTGAATAATACGATAAAAAAGCTATAAATGATGTAAATTTGTTGTTCTTTAATGAAAGGAAATATGTATGACACACATGTTGTAACAATGATTTCAAATGTAATGAACAAATAGTTTTACAGCCACTTCTGTTTTATCAGTTATCAAAGAATGTAATTTACAGACTCATCATCTGTTTGATTTCTAAGTGACTAACATTTGACTGTTGAATAAACTGGTGTCATTAGACAATTTTGTAATTTTATAGAAGATTTTTAGTAAGCCTCACTGTGGCCATATGGTGAGTGAGATTGCATGATGCTGTCAGTGAGGTAATGGGACTGTTAGTTTCACCATTTTTTGTATTCACATACGTTAAGATTCACAAAGAAAAATCAGTTTCACTCTTCAACTTTAAGTTAATTGAAGACTCTAAACAACTAATATACCAGTTCTTTTAGAACGATTTCTTTACGATAACTGTTTTACTGTAATTAATTCACCACAAATTAGAAAAAGTAAACGTTAATAAAACACTATGTTTTATGGTACAAAATCATATTATGGGCTATTTCATCATTTGAGTGTCACAGATACAGTTTAAATAAAGTATTTAGTTGACTGCAAGCAACAACAATAAATATTTTATAATTATTTCTTATATTACCTTATTATTGTTAATATAAAGCACTCTTTAATACCATCGATGAGAATTATTTAGTTTTTGTTATTTTTTTTCTATTCAAAAACATAGTTTGTGTATTTGCTTCGGATATTAGTGCACAACTAGCTGTCCATAATTTTGAATTGATAGACTAGAATGAAGGCAGCTAGTCAACAGCACCAACTGATCGAATAGTGGGATTTGACCGCCACTTTCATAACTTTTCTACGACCTTGAACTGTTGAACGAGATTTTGTGACAAGGAGGAACAAACCATAAACCCTCTGATTCACAGACTGGCACGTTACCCAATTGGCTAAACTCTTCCCAGTTTTAGTATGTTTTCTGTTTACGCTGTTTTCTTAATTTCTTTAAATATTATGCTGGAACAGAACGAAAACTATTATTGTTTCCACGGAACGACTAAGAAGCCTAAAATCACCCTTTTGATAAACATCTTCTTTTGAGTAAGGGTTGTATAAAAACTCATCAACAGCACTCTTCACTTTTTCTGTAGATAGTAATAAATATTAAATGTTAAACAATGACTACAATTAGACTTTTATTGTGTAAAAATCCTATTCCTAGTTGGTAATGTTTGATTAGAGTTAATTATACTTTTCATAAGGCATTAGTATTAAGCTTATTATATTTTTAACACTGCAGTCTATATTCAGCCTCTTACGTTTTTCAAAAAGAAGAAGAGTGTATAAACATATTTCCAACAAAGTAATTCCGACCTGTCCATTGCTGACGACGCGTTTCGCTCAATACAGAGCTCATCAGGCCGGCTGTAGTTAATCAAATGCAATTTAGAAAAGATGTTCATATCACAGAAACTGTTGTTGTAACAAGTAGCTTATATGAACAGTATTCTCACCACGACTATGTTTCTTGCCATTCGACACCTGAATTTCTATTTCCTCAACTTTTATGGTTAGATCTTTTGATATGACATGAAATTCTGTATGAAAATATTTTTTCGAGCACTCAATACTGTGGATTTGGCGTTACGGTAAGTACTAAAATAGTAGATTATTTTTTTACAGAAATAGTACTGTAAAAATTTAAAATATTGGAAGAGATTCATAATGTGAATTACATTTTGTTAGATTGGTCGAACGTTAAAATTACATTTTACAAACAATATTGTTTGCACATGCAGACTGTTTTTTACACAACAGCTACCTCTCTAGACAAAATATAAACTTCTGTTGGCCACAATGACCTAGAAATTGATTTATTTCATTACTAGAAGTCACCCTGAGTGACGTAAGTAATTTTTTTATTGTCAATTAAGATATTCAAAGCCCTAGCTGGTCGTGAGAAGTTTATCAAATAAATTACGGGAAAAGCCTAAAGCAAAAACCTAATGTCGGCAGGTTACACATACATAAAGCTCTATTTGACAATTGTCAAAATGTTCCTCTTAAGAAACAACTGAAATATGTGATTTATCATGAACCACGATAGTGGGGATCGCAAGGAATCGCACAAAGCCCTAACAGAACGTTAGGGCAAAAAACACCATAAACAGTAAAGATTTAGTTCAAACAACACTTTAAAACCTTTTCTATTGACTGGTAAAGTTGTACACATATAAAATTGCACAAAACAAGTAGGCATGTTAGACATACAAGGAAAAGAAAATCCGCTCAAAATGGCCCATTTGTAATTCTTCTTCTTCATATTATTATCGTCTTGCCAGCCTACAACAAAAACGACTTGGTAAATTGCACCCAAAGCTTGTGTAGAATAGTAAGTAAAGTACCGTAAAGGTTGTAGTGGTATTGAAAGGTCGATTTGTTTCTTCTGTATTTTACATAAGCTAAAAAGCATCATACTTCTAGTGTAAACAATGTTATCATTATCCCTTGAAGTTAGCTTTCATGTAACTCCTGTTTCTATTAAAACCTTAAGTACAGGGTGAAACAGGAATTATCCGCCATTAATAGATGAACATTAGATGACTGTAACATGTAGATACCCAATGCCTTGTATATTATACAATCTGAGTTTTTATGGAGCCAACCCTTTATGTTTGAAGTAAAGGAGTAAAAAGATCAATACACACAATATTTTAAAAGGGTCGAGGTATATTTAAAACGATGTTTAAATATATATGTTTTATTTTAAAAGACTGCTTTTCTTTTTCTACTGGTAAAAGTTTATACGCGCTTAGTGGGGGTTGTGTCTTAGTCTAGGCATATATTTGCCCATTGCTATGCAATATATAGAGAGCATTTAGTTACATAGAAACTATAAATGCTCACTATATTCTCAAACAAATCTTCATGACAATTTCCAGCTGCGGCTTAACATTTTACACCTCAAATTTCTGCGATCAAATAGTCAACACCTACAGTAAATCAATATGAACCGTATCAGCTAGCTGCTAGCTATGTTTATTAGTATTACAACCTATAAAGTTATCTACCATAACATGTAATCCTTTGCCCATAGTTGAGGATAAAAAAGCCAGCAAACAAGATAAATAAAAATTGGAAATTTAAGAACCTGCAAATAGGGATCGTAAAAAAAGTAAGCAAACAAGGCTGGATATATTGTAGACACTATTTACTCAAACTACAAATCCCTATTTTGACTCCACAAATGTAATTCTAAGCCAAGAGAATGAAGCAAAAATAGGGGTTGATAGTTTGAATAAATAATCTCCACAGAATCTCCAGCCTTGTTTGCTTACTTTTTTAACGATCCATATTTGCAGGTTTTTAAATTCCCATTTTTTTATTTATTCGTTTTTATTATATAAACGCAGAGATTAAATGTCTAAGGCTTGGTCCGTATAGACAGCAAAATATGCACAGAATAATATAGAACCTTTTTATAGCATCAATTTCAAAATACTTCCCTTTGGGAAAAAATGGAACAGTCTTGGTGGAATGCACCATTTACTGTGAAACGTAGCTTATATAGCAATGGTTTCGTTCTGCCGTCTTGAGAAACGCGTGATTGTTGTAGGAGATTGTTATGAGCTAGAGTTATGATTGTTTAAAACGTACGTTAAGGGCGTTTTTTGTCTTGCACTATTCCTAACGTAATTATTAATCTAAACGTGTTAAAGTAATGAATAACAATATTTTTAGTAGCATATTATCACTTATCGAGGTTTAAATTTATTTGTCCAATGTAAATAAGAAAAACGTTTCCCGATCAGAACGCCACAAAGCTTTTATTTAAATTAAAAGCGTGGTCACGATTTCTGCTGGTGTAGGTAAGTATTTAACTTATTTCAAGTTTTAGACAGTAATGGACTACTTAGGATCTAGCATAGACACAACTAATGTATGTATATCGATTATTTAAATTTGTATAATCTATTTCATTAGATAAAATTGTTCTACGTATTATTATTATTTAGTATGAAACTCAAAGAATAGGTTGATTTATATCAATTATTAAAATGTATTTACCAACGTTTCTTTTTTCTAGTTTTGTTTTTAAGATACAACGTTGAACTTGAAAGCAATAATTTATTTGAAGAAGTGTATTAATAACTATTACTCTTGGTAGAATATTTCCATGAAGTAGTGTATTAATGACTATTACTCTTGGTATAATATTTCCATGAAGTAGTGTATTAATGACTATTACTCTTGGTATAATATTTCCATGAAGTAGTGTATTAATGACTATTACTCTTGGTAGAATATTTCCATGAAGTAGTGTATTAATGACTATTACTCTTGGTAGAATATTTCCATGAAGTAGTGTATTAATGAACTATTACTCTTGGTAGAATATTTCCATGAAG
>NW_013667466.1:225293-227293 GCF_000517525.1 Limulus polyphemus
CCATGAAGAAGTGTATTAATGACTATTACTCTTGGTAGAATATTTATTAGTGATTTTATAAGACTAGTATATGCATATAGGAAACTGGAAGAAACTGTATAAGCAATTTAAGCGAAACATTCTCCATTAGTATTATACTATTAGTATTAACGAACAATAATCGCATATTGTCATTGTCCATAGTAATTCCTGATACATCGTGTCCAGTTTGAGGTGAAGACTTCTAGTTGCTGAATGTTTATGTTGCGATTTTCATTTAAATGAAGTATTTAAGTTAAAAGAAAAAAATAATCTTTAATTTTCTGGGGAGCTACAGAATTCACTAAATCAAATCATTTAATGTTAAAGAATTAACTTCAATTCCTATTATCTCCTACTTGTATGTCGACCTTCTCCAGATTGTCAGGTACACAAGCCAATGCATGTAAAAAAAGTATTGTTCGAAATAACAACTAGTTGATTTAGCCAAAAATTTTGTTGTGGATCTTCAGCCAAATTAATTTCCAATATTGTACTACTACTACTACTAGAATGTGAAATAAAATAAACACTCATTAAAATTCTCGGATCCTGCAACATATTTCTTTTCTTATTAAATATATAAAAGCAAATCAAATGAAATAATAAAACATGAGAATTAGAGATCCTCAATGTTAGCTAAAAATATTCATTTGTTTGTTCTTAATTATAAAACTATACAAAGTAAAAGTCCCCACCGCAGGAATATAAGCCTTAAACTTGCCGCTGACTCACCGAGGGGTGCATAAAAAATACAATATATGTAAATGTGTTATTTATATATTTTATTAATGGGCTTGTAAATTATAGCAATGAGAACACACTTTTGCATTGTAAAATGTAGCTTATCGTTATACGTTTTTCGATATAGCTGTTTGAATTTTATGGGAACCAACAACTTACAATTTTTATTAACCTTGTTGAACAGATTTCGTCTGTGAGCAGTATTTTCGCAAACTTTCATGACAGTAGTTATTTTCAGTGAATAGTAACTACAAATATTTTTCAAAGTCTCAGATTTCTAACTGATACATAATTTGTGATTTTATTTTTAAGGAATTCAATCTAAGAAATTGCTTGAAACTGAATTCTTCAAAACTATAAATTTTTTTAATGCTAAGTTTTTTTGCATGCTGTTTCGTAGTGCGCATTTTGTTAAACGATTTAGTAATTACAATCCATATCTGGTTTATCGGTAAGACCGCCCAGAGGGTGAGGAGGAGCTTCTGGGACATTTTTGTCCAGGGCCCCTAGATTTAGGTTGTTTAGTAGAAACTGAAAGTGGGCTAGATAAAATATTTGATTATTTTATGTTACAAATGTCTCTACAACTGACTCTGAGGTACCAGCTCGAAGTAATTTTCTCTTGAATTTTATAAACTTGTCTTTGTTTTACCTGGAAAAAGCACCAGGATAATTTGACATTTCATTTTTACTGCGCAAAGGGAAAAAGTATAATTTATTCAATTATCTGTGTATTGAAATAATATTTATAAACTTTTCAACTCTTCGATAAGACCGTATTTATGGCAAAAACTGAGGTTTAAAGCTCTTGAGAATACATTGCAAGTGAAAAATATTTCAATGGCGAAACCTCCAGTTTATGTACCATACTGCCTTTTTTTCTCCGAGTCTTTACATTAAGATTGAATTGTACAAAATATTTTTAAACTTATCTTGCCGATAATTGTATATTCAATCTTCCAAAACTTGTAAAATTAAAGTTTGTATAAAAGTAACTGTTAACTACCTAAAGCTACGAGTAAATTTTACAAACGCAATGTCCTCCCAACACTGTTCCTTCCTCACCGAGCCCCCCCCTCACACACTTTTACAAACGCAATGTCCTCCCAACACTGTTCCTTCCTCACCGAGCCCCCCCTCACACACTTTTACAAACGCAATGTCCTCCCAACACTGTTCCTTCCTCACCGAGCCCCCCCCCTCACACACGGAGAGAGAGAGAGAGAGAGCTTTCACTG
>NW_013667466.1:228293-229164 GCF_000517525.1 Limulus polyphemus
CCCCCTCCCCTCACACAGACACGCTCGGAGAGAGAGAGCTTTCACTGTAGTGCGTCTATAAGATGCTTATACAATTTTCACATATGCATGAAATTGTAGGATTAAATGTTATATGAACAGTGTATTTTTGTAATTTACATTGAAAGATATGTTTAGCTGATTTTATTTTTCAATTACTTTCGTTTTCTGTAACGCCATATTACATTATTGGGTTTCTACTTCTGTATAATTAAATAAACTTTAAGCATTTGGCTGATTCTTCGAATTGCTGTAAAATTTATTTGTTAATCACGTATGAAGTTTTATTTATTTTTTATGTACTGTAATGTACAAGAAAACAATCTTGTTTCATTAACGTATTGGGTATGAACCTTAGGTTCGTTGATGTTTATGTAGTGGGTTTTTAGCTGATTAAAACGTGGAGTAACCTGTTATATGTCGAAGCAGTTATAATCGGAACAATTTGTATGTGAAATTGAGACAATAATTCATATTTTTCCCAAAACTTTTGAATCCTAAACCACGCTAGTGGTTCCTAATAGGGATCGCAAGGAATTGTACAAACCCCAATAGAGCGTTCGGGCAAAAAGCACCATAAACAGTATAGATTTAGTTCAAACAACAGTTTAAAACCTTTTATATTGATTGCTAAGGCTGTACATATATAAAATTGCACAAAAAAGTGCGCATGTTAGACTTAAAAGGAAAAGAAAATCCGCTGAAAACGGCCCGTTTGTAATTGTTCTTGTTCTTTTGTCAGCCTACAACAAAAAACGGCTTAGTATATTGCACCCAAGCCTTTGGTAGAATAGTAAATAAAGTACCGCGAAGGTCATGGGGGGGGGGGTTGAAAAATGGACTTGTTTCTTAT
>NW_013667466.1:230164-238981 GCF_000517525.1 Limulus polyphemus
GTAGGGGGGGGGGGGTAAAGTAAGTAGTTACTTTCTTATATATATATATATATATATATATTTTACATGAGCCTAAAAATCTCGTAATTAAACTGTAAACGATGTTATCATTACCATTTAACTGGTGTTCCTTAAAAAGCTTAAGTACAGGGTGAAATAGGAATTATTAGCCAATAATAGATGAACATTAGATGACTGTAGCATGTAGATACTCAATGCTTTATACATTATACAATCCATGTCTTTATGGAGCCAACCCTTTATGTATGAAGTGAAGGATTAAAAAAATCAATACATATAATATTAAATGTTATTACACACACTTATAGAGTAATTACTTTAGAAGACACGAAGGTTTAATTTAAGCGATGTTTACAGACTGTGTAGGTTCTTCACTTTAATCCCAGCGTTTTTATAGTAAACAAAACAAATAAAAACTGGGAATTTTAAGAACTTGCAAATAGGTATAGTAGAAAAGATAAGCAAACAAGGCTGGAGATGCTGGAGACTTTACTTAAACTACAAGTCTATTTTGGCTCCATGCTGTTACATAAATTGCATTTAGTGGAGTCAAATAGGGCTTTGAAGCTTGAATAAATGACTACAGTATCTCTGGCCTTGTTTGTTTGCTTTTTTACGATCCTTAATTGCAGGTTTTTTTTAAATTTCGATTTATCTTGTACTAGTATATAACAACTCTGTGAAAGTAATACTAAGAACTATTTTGTACACGTTTCTTACTATTAGGTAGGCTACTGAATGAATGGTCGATCTTACGTGCGAGGCTGTTTGACACCATATAGAGGTTTGCTGGCGAATTTTTCATTGGACGACTGGGATAACTGAACTAAAGAAATAAATATCTCAACTTTCTTTTTATACATTATAAATACAATTCCGGTGGATAGGTGGCTCTGATAGCAAAGTAATCGCTAAATTAATATAATTGAAAACTAGAACTGAGTCTCGAGACTTATCGAGGAGGGCGGCAGAAAAATAATTTTTTATTTAGGAAATAATGATGTACAGATGTATTTGAACAAACGAAAAAGATGACATAACTGAAAGACTGTTATTTAGGATTGTTTGGGAATTTGTCCGACTTCATATATTATGTGACCTCCAGTTAGCCCACATCTACACCGCCTACGTGTTATTGCAATGTTTTTACGTTGAGCGCTAAATATTTTGTTGGAAGTTGCTGTTTGTGTCTTCATTGTCATTAGGTTTCAGTGGTGGGACAACGGTAAGTATTCGGATTTACAACGCTAAAATCAGGGTTTCGATTCCGCTCAGTGGACACAGCAGATAGCCTATTTATATATAGATTCAATCTTCTGTTGAGGACTTTGGCTTAGTCGAAATTCACTATTCTGCTATAATATTTACAACACTATATGTAGCAGATAGCCTTAATAGTTTCCCCATAAAGAGAACAAAAGAACCATATTCATTTGATGTTATTTTTTGTAATAATTTTATGACCCTTTTGCTGTTAGTCTTCTATTGCTTATAAGTCATGTTTGATATGTTTATAATTTCATGTTAGAGGAAATTGCTTTACATGTAGATGGCATATATTTAATGTTCTGATTCTGTTATGGCAGTTTCGCACACACTTGGAATTCCTTACTTCCATGTAGTTTTTGGAAAGGCAAAATAAAATGTCATAAATTCATAACTCAAGAGTTAACTTGGAGTGAATATCCTTGTGAAATTTGATTGAAACTTTCGTAGGCTATTTACATACTGGAACTCCCGTCTTAGGTGATCGTGTTCATTATGGTACCCCAAGTATTATGCATGAATCAAAGGTTCCAGTATTAATATTTATTTTAGCTACATATATAAACATATCGTATTCTTGCTGATTCTCACTCATTTAATACAACGCAAGTAATATTTTCATATATAACAGCCACACTTCGCCACACCCTACAACTGCAGTGTAATAGGTGTTGCTGAGGACCCCAGGAAATGTTTAACGCAGCAAATACTGTTTAGGTAGTCAGTATCTATAGATTCATTTGGTGGGAGGTCCGGTCATTATGTGGAATGTTCTGGAAGGCCTTTTGCTGAAAACGTTTGGAACTCTTCCCCTCCTCGACCTAAAGTATGCTGTAGTCACCATTATGTGATTTTTCAATGATAGTATACAAGTTGCAGTAACATTTCTTTAAAGGAATATAGAAAGCTGCTGTCGGTGTCTCTTAGGTTGTCTGATGATAAGTCTGGAAACAGTTTGGTTGGTTTGTGAGAT
Source organism: Limulus polyphemus (assembly GCF_000517525.1). NCBI lineage: Eukaryota > Metazoa > Arthropoda > Merostomata > Xiphosura > Limulidae > Limulus > Limulus polyphemus. The sequence goes on from NW_013667466.1 coordinate 232,425, forward strand.
GTCACCTAGCCAAGTCATTGTCAAGCACCAATCGGGACTGGTGACATGGTAGAAGGTTGCGATTCATCTACCAGGAAGAACAACAACACTACCATAGGATGGTCAAGCTGTCCTTGTACCTTATCCTTTGGTGGAAGTGAATGTTGAGATGGATGACTATGTATATTCATAAACACCATGGACACTTAGTTCGTCAGGATGTGCATTTCCTCAGATATCCAGAAGAAAACCTTCATCTATGTAATTAAAAGTTTAACGCGCGCGCGCGCGTGTGTGTGTGTGTGTGGAAAGTTTCTTAAACTTCATTAAATTATGCAAAAATGAAATAGTAGGGATGACGTCACCATATTAGAAAGAGAAGGGTGGGTGTAGATAGTACTATGCATTGATAAGGGAAATGAATTTGGAGAATGGATCTGTCATCCTTCTGAGGTCCATCTCAGACTGCAGTGTTTATTAGTTTTGTGTAAATTATTCATGTTTTGTAGACACTTGCAGTACCTGTACCGTCTCTCTGTTGATTAGGGACCTGGGAGTAATTATCTGTTTCAATAGTTCCCCCAATACCCAGGTTTTAAAAGGTTTTGTCTTTTACTAGATAAGTCGATCGGTTTATGATTTCTGACAACATTCAGTTCAAAGTGTTTAGTAAGTATCGCGTGTTCTGGAATAGGTTTAAGCCAATAAAGTTTAATCTCGTGATCATTAAGATACCCCGCACGGCCTAAAGATTTATTCAGAATTCTACGTCCTAACATCATACATGAGTAGTCTCGGCAGGTCACTTAACTGTTTCGATTACTTTACATACACAGCACTGCCCTTATGTTTTATAAAATTTGTGCATTCAAATACAAAACACCACAACCAGAAAAGGTTTTTACGCAAAACACCATTTTTCTTCCAGTCAGATATTAATGCAACCTTATCCACACCGTAACAAACGCGTCTCCCCCCCCTCTCATTCCACAATCGTGCTAAAGTTTAGCATCTTACTTTAATAGTTTTTAAGAAAACAGTGAAGGAGGATCTACACCATTTTTTCAATCGTAAAACAGTTGGACTCGAGTATTCAGTGCAATCCTAAGCACAGGAATCTGGATGCTTCCCCCCCTCGACATCCTCAAGCACTTGGATGACAAACAACTTAATGGCTGGAACGTGGTCATTGTCGTGATTCACTCTAACTTCTACCCTTTGAACCACAGGACGAAATTTAAGTTTTGAAAACACGGACCTCATGGAAACTTGGGGGTTTATAAAGACAACCTGAGACAACTATATTGACTATATAAATCTTGACTGTTTCATTTTATTAGATTTCGTTTATTTTTTTGTGTTTATATGACATAATAGGTTTTCTGGCCACTAGATGGCCGTGCTAGCAGAGAAAGCATAATTACTTGGGTTGGTTGCTACACTATGACAGTAAATGTAAATTTTCCCCTCATCCCTAGTGTTTTTCAACTACGTCATACTGTGTGGGTATTTGCATATTTTGTAATTGACAATCAAATATCATTGAGACGCTCCACACTTCTGTCAAATTCGTTTAGAACTCTACCTACCTTAACAGTATTGACAAATGTCCATCGGTGATGACCTTTATTCTCATAATAGAATTGGCGGAAACAGGTTTAAAAAAAGTGACCAACATTCACATTAATGGCTTTGGCTACCAGTGTTGCTGCTGAACAGTTTGAAACAACTGTTTTGGTTAATATGTAACCTAGAGGTAGAAATTTGTACTAATACAAGAGGACATATGTTGGAAAAGTTATGGTAAATATATATTAGTAATTTTGACTCTGTATTAGTTAAATAAAAAGAAAAATCGCTGGTTTTCATAGAATTAAATCAATCATGGTGTATCTACTGCTTCCTTTAATAATTGAAATAAGTTCACTTGTACAATTGAACTACTTCAACTTTGAATATTTATTAAACTGTTAATTCTGAATACATCTGTTGGTTTACACATTTTGTGTGAGCTGATACCTTCAACCTGCTGTTACTTTCCAGAACTCTAGCTGGACAGAGGGAAGGCAACCAATCAACAAAACGTGCCTCCAAAAGGGCTTTGTCTAGCTTTAAAGTGAGAAATGGAATGGACTGTCACTCTTATAATGCACCCACAGCTTAAAGTACAAAGCGTGTTCTGCAGCATCATGGTATTAACCTTATATTTAAATCCACGGCTTGGCTACTCCTAGACCTTGTGGTAATTACATTTATTTGTAGTGTTAGAACATAATGTTCTATGGCTACACGGATGTCATTCCAGATTTAATTGTGAAAACGGGCACAGTTTAAATCATTGCTTGACTAAAACTTGCATGTGTAAATATCCACTTCTAACTTGTATAATGCATTAATTTAAGCCGCGAGGTTTTTTTTTACCTTAAGTTATTAAACGTAATATTATATTTTATTTAATCATTACAAAATGCCCAACTGGTAAGCACACTTAATCAACTGTAATCATTTCGCGTAGTCATATACAGAAAGGTTGAAGATATACTCACGTGAATAAATATATATATATATAAATAAATATATAAATAAATACGACCAAATATCATAAAGGTAAGACCAGTTTCTTCTTACTACAACACTGAACACAACCTAGAGTAACTAACATTAAATGTATGGGAACAACAGGGTAGAAGCTCTGTTTGCCTAGACATTGAGGCAAGGCTCTGCTGGTGACTCGGAGGCAACCTTGTGAGCTTCTAACACATCCATGTGCTGATACACCGTATATCCTATTATGTAACTTTACGCTTAACAACAAATGAACAATAGTTGTGGAGGCCTAACAGGTACAAAAGTTAACTGTGTGTAGGAAAGATTCTGCGTATACTCGTATTCTTTAATATTTCTATCTATTCAATAGGAAAGTTTCGTTTAACAACAACATATTTGAAAAATGTATTTTTAATAGTTATGAAACTCAAAGGTTTTACATAGTACTAACAGAAGCGTGCGATTTGGCTTGCTTTTGAAGGTGTATAGGTTTTTATTGATTGGAGGGGTGTCCTCGCCCCTCAAATTCAGGAACCTACAGATACCTTCGTCGAACACAACAATAGTTTGTTTAGCAACCTACCTGACTAATGCGAGATACTGAACACAATATCAGACTTCATTGTCAAAACATGTTTACACTTACTGGTACATGAACAGGCATCTTAAGTCAACGATATCAAGAAATGTGAATAAATTATTTCATCACAATAATTTTTTTTCTCTCCTATCGTGTTAATTTTGAAACCGTAAAATACATTTTTGACATGTATGAGTTATTGGTCATTGTACCTTTTAGAATCAATATCATTTTTTTGTCCAAAGGGTGCCCATTGCCGACTGAATAAACTGATAATATAAATTTAAATTCATTTCAAATTTTCTTCGCGTTGGAATACGATGATTTGTCAATTATCCTTTTTTTTTTTTTTTACACTTTTACTAAGCATTACGCAGTACCTACCTACACACGTAAAAACTCCACACCATGCGGTCATCGCCACAAGTTGCATCTCTGAACATAAAGTACTTAACACTGATCTGGTGCGTGCTCTGACATATTAATTCGCCGAGAGAAAGTATAGCTGAGCGATGATTTTGTTAAGTTATGCAGGTGACTTGCTTGTGTATTCGACGTATCAACTGATCACAAACTTGTCATGCAAGTGCATGAATAAAATAATTAAGTTTAAAAGTAATCGTAATCATCTGGCTTATGTATTAACCCACTACTTTAAAATGAGTCACATTTTAAGATAAGCTACTCGATCGGGTTTCATATGCTAAACCTATTTCTTTTGGGACACGTTGTGCCATAGCATGTGGATAAAAGAAGGTAAACGACGAATTTTAGTGCAAAGAAACAAAACTTTGTTAGTTACTTAAATCCAACTAGTTTCGGTTATAGTTACCGTCATCAGGGCTGTAATGAAACAAAACTTTGTTAGTTACTTAAATCCACCTAGTTTCGGTTATAGTTACCAGCATCAGGGCTGTAATGAAACAAAACTTTGTTAGTTACTTAAATCCACCTAGTTTCGGTTATAGTTACCATCATCAGGACTGTAATCAAACAAAACTTTGTTAGTTACTTAAATCCAACTAGTTTCGGTTATAGTTACCATCATCAGGGCTGTAATGGTAACTATAACCGAAACTAGTTGGATTTAAGTAACTAACAAAGTTTTGTTTCGTCATCGGGGCTGTAATGAAACAAAACTTTGTTAGTTACTTAAATCCACCTAGTTTCGGTTATAGTTACCATCATCAGGGCTGTGAGTATAACTGTTCTCCGATTGTTCTTTAGTCACGTGACCCGGGAGGATCAGGTTCACCCTGGACCTTCTTTCTTGGCTTTTGTTTTAATACTTGAATGTAGTAGATGAAATCCACAAATATTCTCCGATATTGTTCGGTCCAATAGTTAGGAAAATCCGTTTTAACATCATGCACCCACCACAACTGTAAGTCTTTTACAAACCCCATTTGAAGTAACAATGTGAGGAAGAAGGTGAGCTGAATATTCCAAAATACTTCTCGACAGGAACCATCAGTTGTCCCATTGTATTTGTTTTGAAATTGTTTTCAAGCTTTTTCTTCCACTATACTACTTTGAGATGCAGTAAAACATTAAATCAAATACGTCGCGTGTGTGTGTATATATCTTTTTACAGGTTAACTTTTAAAAGCCTTGTTTTAATCTTCTCTTTTCAGCCTCTAATATCTTCGTTTAGAACACGTTATTTTTTCTTTCCTTTATAATTGTCGTACAGAAACTTAATTTGTCTCACTAATACTGTAAAGTGTAAACAATGTACACTGTTTAATATCTCAGTCATTGACAAAAGAAGTAAATATTATTCCATGAGGGGGGGGGGGAATTTCCTATATTATTGACGTAGTAAGGAAACTTTGTATTAACAAAACGTTTTTTGTTTTGCTTTTTTAATACCTCTAGTGCTAAACAAATATTTCTGTACTCGCGTATTTTATGACCAATAACCTGACTAATTTTACATATTAAATTATTTTACTTTGTGATACAAACAGACGGAAAACGTTTTAAACACTGACGTTTTTACCTTTCTCATCTCAAGTGTTTGCTTTACCAATACAAAGATTTCGTATGCGTAATAAATACAAAATATTCTGCTTTTGATATACTCAATTTAAAACATTAACCACCACTTACAAACGTGCTGGGAAAATCCATTCTATTAATTCATACAACTACACACAACATTAATTTTACTCATTTTAAAATTTTAGTTAAGTCGAAGAAAAAAGCTTCTTAATGGTAAACTAGTTCCGATCTACGCCAAGAGGTTCAGAGTTGAGATATAACTTGTTCTGTAAGTATGGAGAGTTTAATCGGACACCAAGGTCCTATTGAAGGTCAATCTTTGAGCTTAACGATAAGTCTTGCGTTTTTACGAAGAACAATTTGTGCAATAAGTTGAGTGGTTTTATTTAGCTTCTGCTGTATTTTAAACTGAGGCGACAATATTTTAACATTCTTAGAAACTAGTTATTGATTCAATACTTAAAAGAAAAAAAAAGGTTTATACAAACGTACGGCAGCTGGTTTGGTAAACTGGGATTTGCATTAAGAACAGGTGTGCTCTTCTATAGCACCCAGCTCGAGGCTACTTTATTCTCCTTCCCAGTTTTCCGTGTACGATTTATCGTATGACGAAAGCCACTTCCAAAAGCAGATGATTTAAAGCGTTTGTCGTGCTGTCTAGATTCGACTACTTTATTGAAAGTGCGCTAGGAACACTTCAACAATCTAGGATCATATATCCTTCACTTGTAATTAATTAAGCCTGTCAGAAACAAATACCTCTTTCTGAAAAAATAAATCGTAGGGAGAGAGTTTTATTCAGATACTTTTTAAAATTTCTAATGTCAACGCCTTTATTTTTTTGTTGTAAGACAGAAGTTTTTGTTAGACAACACGTTGACTGGGCATAGGGAATCTGCAAAAGCGAATGACGTAACTCCGGATTCTTCCTGCTCAACTATCCACACTTCAGCAAAATTTGTAAGTATATTCGTTATATTGTTAATTTCATAACTTGATCAAGCTTATGTATACATAGGTTTTTACTTTATATGTTACAATCTGTTTGCTACTAGACGTCTTTTATTAGTGGAATACGTCAGGTGTCCAAAAACAAGAACACGTGTACGTATGATTCAATACGACACTATTGATAATCGGGGTGCGGATTAAATATAGAATGAATGGTGTGATGATAGATGACGAGGGGTCTGCGTCATGCACAATTTTACAGACTTGGATGTTTTGGATATTTTGTTTCAAAGTTGCATTAAGGACCAAAAAAGTGTAAATGTTTTTAGTGTCTGTTTATAACGCTTGCAGAAATTCAATAGTGCACTGTTTTTATGGGGATAACAGTGGGACGCAGGTGTCAGTTAATATATGGGGATAACAGTGGGACGCAGGTGTCAGTTAATATATGGGGATAACAGTGGGACGCAGGTGTCAGTTAATATATGGGAATAAC
>NW_013667466.1:239981-241888 GCF_000517525.1 Limulus polyphemus
TGTCACTTAATATATGGGGATAACATGTCACTTAATATATGGGGATAACAGTGGGGCGCAGGTGTCACTTAATATATGGGGATAACATGTCACTTAATATATGGGGATAACAGTGGGGCGTAGGTGTCAGTTAATATATGGGGATAACAGTGGGACGCAGGTGTCAGTGTTAGTTAAGAAAATGATAATCATAAACTAACTTGTAAGATCGATTAAAGAAAGGACAGACGTTATCTTACCTAAAGATGCTTATGATAACGTTTTCTAATAAGTATTATATAACCTAAACATTTTAATTGTACCGTATACAGGTATTTATTATCGTCACAAATCTTTCCAACTGGATATGACATTCGCTAAACATCTGAACATATAACATATCTTCAACCATTTTCACTCGGATGCATCTTTGTGTGCATTCACAAAACATTCTAGGCATGTATAAATTATATGTCCGAGACATAAAAACTATCGTTTAGAAACACATAATTATTGATTAGGTTAGGGATGTTCATCTGAGTTGTTTACTTATATATCTGTTTGTTTTTTCGATTTAAGAACGGGTTTGTCATTCTTTTGACATTTAACAGTAACTTTATGTTGGGATGTTTACAATTTAAAAACTGGGGAATTCGTTAACACCACGGTAAGAAGGTCCTTGTGTTCTATATCTTAAAAACAAGGCTAAAGCTTTGAGCCACTAATTGGCGTTTACTGCATTTCTTAAACATTCGCTTCGAAAGTACAAAGTAAGAGACGGACGGAACTACTGTTATATGTTATCAGAAAGCATTTCACAACAGTATTCACCCTAAGGTAACCTAGTTTTTGTAATATGTTGGTGTAGTTAAGAAGAAGGGTACTTTACGTTCTTGATCATTCGATATTCCGCGAAGACGAACTTTTTTTACTTAATCTGCTTCTACGTACGTGCGCGCGCGCTTCTGTATCCTGTTTGTCTGCCGCCAGCTCTAAATTGGAACTGTAGGAAGGCAACCAACCGGCTGGCAGCACCCACCACTAGCATATCCTGTAAGGGTTACGTAATAAAAAATAAGCTTTCAAGCTACTTTTCTCAGGATAACTTTAAGAAAGAAAGAAATTGTTTACTTGTTTTCAAAATGTTCGCGCAGAGCTAACAAAGGGCTATCTACGCATAATCTTATCAGTTTTGCACTAATAGGCTAGAGGGAAGGCATCTAGTCAATACTACTCACTGTATGCTCTTGAGATAATCTTCTATGCATGAATTGTGGTATTTGACAGTCACTATTATAGCGCAGCTATGGCCTCAAAATGCAGACTTGCGACAACGGGCCGCGAACCATTAGTTCTCGGATTCACAGTCCGATCACGCTAACAGCTAGGTCACACCCAGCCACTTAAATTATAAACATTCATTCATTTATCGTTAAAATCAAAGCAAAACATCAGATTTTACACATTTCTAAATGTAATTAATGATATATATATATACCGTAAAATCATTATTAAAGTTTACTTGCAATAATTATATAAATGATAAATAACTGAATACAGACTATAAACTTTTGTTGCTTTCAAGAAAATTGTAAGAAAATTGCTAAACCGGTAGTAAGAGATTAAGGTACTTCTAACTTGGTTCGTAGCAATCATGTGATCACATTAACCAGTAATTAGTCCTAAAGCAAGCCTTCGTATGTTAACTTTAGAAACATTGCATACCTTTTAAATTATGGGTAATATTAGCAAAGTAAATGAACGCAATTTTTCTTCCCCAATTACAAGTTAAAATTTAACTGGTACTATCCTGTATTTTAAACATTTTTTTTTATTCCTGTAAACTCCCAGTGGAGCATAGGGCCGCAACAACACCTCGCCAACGGAAGTTGTTGTTACTTGCAGTTACTTGTTTTTACGGGGCCCAA
>NW_013667466.1:242526-244040 GCF_000517525.1 Limulus polyphemus
TGTTTGGTGTGACGGGGATTCGAACCCGCGACCTTCAGATTACGAGTCGAGCGCCCTAACCACCTGGCCATGCCGGGCCATTTTAAACCATTAAGTTCATATAATCTCTCTCCTTGTCTATGACCCTACACTCTTAGGCTTCACCTTGTACAATATAAGCTGGATTTCACAAAGTACACACTTCTTTGAGATATCAACAGAGAACATAATACATTGACTTCCATCATTTTGACATCTGCAGATTCTGTTAGGCCACTTAATTTCAACATCATTAAGATTGTTTAAGCATAAAGCACACAATTAGTGGAAGAATGTGTTAAATGTATTCTTTTATCAGATGATTCATCTAACGATTTATGATTGAAATGCAATAACCACTTAAAGATGAAGTTTACCTCAAACAACAAGATACTGATGGATATTTGAACTCTGTGTGTGATATTATACCTTCAATTTGTAAAAATACAACTATGACAAAGCAAAGCCAGTGCTAAGAAATATCAATCGCTATCTAAAGCACATCGTTATACGAATCAGGCATCTGATGATTTAAACACGTCGTGTGGCATAAGTCATTAATCGTTCAGTCAATACTCTGTGTGTGTGTGTGTGTGTGTGTGTGTATATGTATCGGTTTGACCGTTTTATCTCTAAATTCCTGATGAACAATAGCTAGAAATAAGAGACCGATATGTGGATGTTTGACTCTTCTGGAGCGTCATCAGGACGAATGGAAGTCAGTTACAGCAAGTGGCTTACAAATGTCAGTGTCCTTAGCATAACTTAACTGCTTCTACATCAATGGTAAAGTTGTTCAGCCACATGGATAAAACGAACCATCGTTCAAGATGCAAGGAGACGAGTGTTCTCAACACCATGCTTGTTTCTCATTATATTATATATATAATTGAGCAACTTAGTTTTCTTTCAAAATGAGTCCACTATACTCAGCAGCTAGGTATCGGACATACTCGTTTGAAGAAAGTTTGGAACCAGTTTCAATCACCTCTTTCACCCAGGAACATGGTGCATATGGCAGTAAAGGTAATGGATTTTGAGTAGAAATAAAAATTGGGAGGAAAACACTTATCTGTACATCCCACAGATTCTAATGCGATACCCTAGAGGGAGCACATCCTACGAGCCTTTTTACTGTCATACACTGAATATATTTGTTCGTACATTAGCGTAATGGATGATAATACAGGACCCAACGTACAAACCTGGTCGGCATATCCTTGGAAGGAGAAGAATTAACCGACTAAAGTTGTCTGTACGTTCAGTGGATGTATTAATCCCGTTGAGTATGTGTGGAATGTTTTTAGATTACGCGTCGCATCCTGTCAGGTGACTCCTGACAATACAAATGTCCTATATAACCATACAGGGTACGTTCAGTTGATGTATTAATCCCGTTGAGTATGTGTGGAATGTTTTTAGATTACGCGTCGCATCCTGTCAGGTAACTCCTGACAATACAAATGTCCTATATAACCATGCAGGGTACGTTCAGT
>NW_013667467.1:0-3764 GCF_000517525.1 Limulus polyphemus
TGATAGTTCTAGAAACGTTGCGTCATAGTAGTCACGTGACTCGCTGACGCAACAGCGGTAATAACATTGTTTTGGTTGTGATTAATTCTGGAGAAGAGCCTACAGAATCCCTTCCTCAAAGTATGCTGTCTCAATATGCTCAGTAATATATGTTGCATGTTTTAATTCTGCTAATGAGTAGTTTGTATTGTTTCACATTATGTATTTAAAATGTAGATAATTAATGCATCAGTAAGTATTTGGAATTCCATATATCAGTAATCATGTTTAAAACTACACAAAATTCATTTTATATTGGGCCAAAAAAAGAAATAATCACATTTTGTACATTATTATGCAATTTTTAAATTTATAAAGTATCTTGTTTCATGATGAAAAATAAACACAAAACATATCAGTCATTCCTAATGACCAAGGTAAAAAATGTTCAATAATTAAAATTGCTTAAATTTTTTGATGATATTAAGGTCTTGGCTGTTGCTAGCCATAAGAAGAATGCTGCTGGTTTACAAGAGGATTTAGAATATTTGGTTTGTTGGACAACTAATTGGCAGATGGCTTTTAATTATAATAAATGCATAGTAATTATAAGTATAATTTTGATGATAATAACCTTAATAGTGGTATAGAAGATAAGAATCTTGATGTTTTGAGTGATCAATCTCTTAAGCCATCCAAGCAGTGTGCTGTTGTTAGTGGTAGGACAAATAGGATTTTGGATTGTATTTACAGATATATTGACTATAAGTATTAGAAGGTTATCATTTCATTGTACAGGTCACTGGTTAGGCCTCACTTAGAGTATTGTGCTCTTTACCTTAAGGACATTGAGTTGTTGGAAATAGTCAAAGGAGGGCTACTAAAATTACAATCGGGATGGAAAAGTTCTCAAGGACAGGTTAAGATCTCTGAAACTGATTTCACTTTAAAAAAAGAAGAGTTAAAGGGAATCTCATCAAGGTGTTCAAGATTATTGAGAGACTTTATTGTATTGATACATCATGTATTTAATGGTGAGAATAACAGAACAAGTATAACTTTTGGAGAGGTACAAGTCGTAATCTTCTTACAGTCTTACTTTTCTAACAGGGTAGTTGGCTTTTGGAATGTGTTGCCTTCAGATATGGTGAATACAGTAAATTTAAAAGTTTTAAGTATAGGTTCAATAGATACGTAAATGATCTGGGTTAAACTTGAGTTTCTTTTAAGTGAATGGGACAACCTGAATGAACAAATAGGCCCCTTGTTGTCTCTAGTGTATCTGGTCTCCCAAACTTGTGTAACAGTTAAGTTTCCCATAGAAGTATGAAATGCAATAACTTGGGTATATCTAAAATAATTTATATGATGTCTTAAAGTAAAAAATTTAGCTCTTATCATTATGATCAGCTTTTAATCAGCAATCAATACAAGTTGGTAAGGCACAAACACTTAAAATATAATTGTATATATATATATATATATATAATGAACTAGTTATTAAGATCTTGAATACATACTCTTTTTTTCATTGGAGATTTTTGGGATCTGATTTTTAAACAATATTCATAATTCATATAGAAGATAATGGTCACAAATTGACTAGTTTTACTACAACTGTCCTATTTAACCGTTTTTAGGATCAAAATTCTTCTTATGTTGGAATAATTAAGCAAATTAAGGTTTATGTTTTTTTATATATTTACTTATTTTAGTTTTGTCATACACAGTAGCAAAAGAAACAAAATGTATCTATGTTTCCACAGATTGTTTAAAAATGTACCATAATATATAAAAATAACTTTAAATCTGTCCTTTCAGCTTTAGGTATAAATTTTAATTCTTAACTCAGATCTTGAAATTTTCTTTTTAATATGATAATAATTGTGCTTTAAGTACATTAAAGATGTTTTTGATCTTAATTGTTGTACAATAGTATTATTTTACTATTCTTAATAGATTTGGTAATCTTTGGTGAGATAAAATGATATAGTTGTAACATTTTCTATTTTTGAGTGGGTTCCTTTAAATTATCTGGTAAAAATAATGCCAAGTCCAGTCCATATATTGTTAAGGAATTAATTTATTTCTACAGTTTTGCTACAGGCCACATATGTTTTGACATAAGTTGCAGGCCTAAGATCATAAACAAACATTTCAACATAAACTCTGAAACTAATGTAGGCCTAATACATTAATAATATTTCTTTTACTGATAACAAATACTGATTAACTTATTGATTAGCTTAATTTATTCAATCAATCTTCTCTCATCCAACATCACTCACACACTGAATACTTCACTGAATTTTCATTCACTCAATTAACTGCTTAAAAGTATTCATAACTAATGTACCCATGTCTGTATATTATTTAAATTTACTAGATTCTTGGCATCATTGTGAACTTTCTAGGTATTCTAGGACTACTTTTATGAACCTATTTAATCTTAACATTATGTGCTATCCGAGGGTCTATGGTTTGTGTCCTGTTGGGGGGGGGGACATGCTGAGCCACAGGTGCATTGTAAGAATAATGGTCAAATACCACTGCTCGATTACAATAGCCCAAGTGTTGTTTAAAATATGTTTTCCCCTTTAGTCTATAAATTCAAAATTAAGAATAGCCAGTGCAAGTAGCCTTTATATAGCTTTGCATGAATATCAAGAATCATAAACCCACTGATGCAAGTTAAACAAGTTTAATCTTACATAATTAGACAAGATAGTTAAACTCAGTAAAAGAGTTGATATTAGCCATGATTTGCAAGTGGTTAGAGATAAGTGATATGACACAAAGCCTTTAATGTATTTCTGGAACTTAGGGACATAACTTTAAGAATTTTTTGGTATAATGCTTCAGAACATATCTCTTCCTTAAATGTAGTTAATGTTGTAAATAAGTACAAAGTCCTCAGAAATATTAGCATAGTTATACATGTGATGTAATGTGAACATGGAAATAAATCTATTAGTGCTAATTTGAGAATACTTATATATACATTTAAATAAAACAAAATAAAAAATTGAGTAAAATCTGAGGTAAAGTGTCTTTACCATCAATATAAAAAGTGAATTTGTTAGTAGTGCTTCAGCCACAGGCTGAATCACGCAGTTTCAATCAGTGTTTCAGTTTATTTAAACATCAGAAGCAAAGTTTTTGGATTTCTTATCTGGAAGAAACAGAAAAATAGGAATGAGCTTTATATTGAAACTCCCAAATTTTAAAATGAAAACCAATTTTATGTTGCTTCTTGTGTTTGCAGATATTTTGAAATCATTCAAATTCTGCAAAGGTTTTTTCCCCTGTCACATATTCCACAAAATTTTTGCCAAATGTAGATATATAGTTTTTATGGGCCTAGTGAGACATTCAAAGATGTAAAAAGCATAAATTATTTTAGAAGTTATTACACAATTTTGATATTTTTCTTTGAAAACACCTTAAAAACATTTCTGAATTTTAATGTTATTGAATCATTCTTAAAACATTCTTTCTGCTGTAACTTTTAGTGCACATCTGTGTGGCATGAGATATTAATATAGAAGTCACTGTGGAAAAATACAATTTTATATCTGTTTTTATTTTAGAATAGAGTATTCACTTCTTGTTCAAAATTTTTCTAATATGCTTTACTTGTTTTCACACATTATTGTGTATATATATACACAAATAAATAAATAAAATATATATATATATATATATATATATATATATATAATAATTACTTATTAACTATTAGTAAATAAAAGTATACAAGGTAAAAGTAAAAAGGTAACGACACT
>NW_013667467.1:3774-8936 GCF_000517525.1 Limulus polyphemus
TAAATACTTTTATAACTTCTTGAATAAAAAGATTCAGGAATAAAAAAGGTAAGCCATGGTTTCAAAAGCACGTAATAAAGGTTTTAATTATTTTGAATATGAATGATATATCCAAGTATATTTGGAGTTAAACAATTTCTCTAAATATACTATTTTTCTTGTTGTAAATTTTCATTTTTTTTTGTCTAATCTAAATTGAATATTTTCCTTTCCCAAGTACATTAACAAAATCGTTATGATCCAACCTTTAGGATTTATTTTACACAAAAAGCAAACGCTATTCTAAGCCATTAACAGTTTTATTTTCGTGTATTTATGAGCAACTTTCACTTATGTTTTCAATAATTACATCAGTCACTGTATTTTTCACTAAATGAACTGAGTGCAAAGATTTTCTTTTTAACTGAAGATATATGCTGTTCATAAGTGTTAATATTATAAATATACATAAATCATTATAGTTTTTTAAAACCAAGTATGTGTAAACATGCTTACAATAAATAAATCTGGGTTAAGCAACTATTCTTATTTTACAACAGTCCAACTCTTATTGTTGAGTTATACTTATTTAAGAGCTATTATACTTAACACTTTTGAACTCATAAGTTATGTTCTTTTATATATTAGAGCAGTTTGAAAAGTAAAACCTGTAGTGTTTTTTTACATACAACAAAATTTTATATATATATTTATGACCCAATCTTTAAAACAATGTGAGTGAGATGATAAATAAAATTTTCAACTTAAAAAAGTAACCAAAGAATTAACAATTCAAGTATACTGGAATTTCCACTTTTTTACTTGGAGCAACAAATATCTTTTTCTTACAATTCCTACAGCAACGTTATTTCAAATGTTAAAAATTTTTTTACCATTAGATAATACAGAATCTACACAAAACTCAGTACTTTGTGGCCTCTACAAACACAACCATTTGACCTTGGATTTTGACTATGAATAACTACAAGAAATATTGTTAATAAAAGTTAATTTGACAAAAACATTTCATCAGAATTCTTGAAATGTTTGAAATATAGTTGATAATGTGAAGAATTAAAAAGAAAGTTTGCACCTAAAGTGATAAATACCAAATAAAAATTACAATATATACACACACACAGAAGGTGAAAAGTTTATAATAAAAGTTAAACATTTACAATACTGGAAGGTACCTGTTCAACACAGGTGTTTTCGATTTTCAATATATACATATTAATTTTATAAATGTCATTCTTTTCTGGTTACTTAGAATCACTTCACTTGTGACTAGAGTTGGGTCTTGCCAGATCATTCTGAGAACAAAGAGGGAAAACATGACAAATATGATCACTTAAGAATTTACAATGCCAGTCTCTGGAACATCAAGATGTAGATATTGGGCAACAAAGACTCTGAGGATTTTGTTAAGGTTGTTTATGGTTGGGTGATGCAGGTGCTCTCGGTCATCAATGTCCCGATGCCAAATATATGGAAAAGGACTTGGAATCAAATGTACAACAGAAACACCTGAGAAAAATATATAAAAATTGTGACATAAATCTACAAAGCCAGATATTCTGTTAGTAAATGTTATTTAAATGTACCTGAATAAAATGTAGATACAGCTATGGTGAGTAAAAATAGGTATGGCTTCCTAATCAGTGATTTTTACTAGGATTCTTCAGAACCATATATTCCCACTTTGATCTACCATCTTAATAACAGAAGAACTTGATTAACACCAAAAAATGTTTATATGCATGATAATGAACTAATGTGCGACTGTTTTTTTTGCTTCAGAATATTCTTATAACTTGAACAAAGATACAAGGAACTGAATGAAGCTTTTGAAGACATACTTCACAAACAGGTTAAACATTTTATAACATGAAAAACGTATAAAATATCACTTTTGAACACTTCAAAATATTCCTCCACAAAAGTTAATAACTAAATATATTTTGAAGTTAATTCTTAGAGTTTATGTAAGTATTCCATTGTGTTTTTGAAGCTATTTCTAATATTTATAAGCAGTTAGAGTTGATTAACAGCTATTAAGTTGCCAATACCAACTGGAATATTGCCAAGTTATGTAGTTTGGTTTATGACCCAGAGAAATCAACATATTGAAGTCTGATACAACACCTACAGTGACATTTGCTATATCATAACTTCATGTACTTTTAAAAATACCCATTACATCTACAAATAAGTCATATATTCTTTTATACATTAGTAAAATAAAAAACACATTGCTTTTTAGAGTTGATAACTTTAAATTTTTTATAACAAATTATTCATTATTTACAGAGAACAAAATAAAAGGTTTCCAAATGCTGCATAAGGCATCATTATGAGGTGTAAAATTTAAGCTAATACTAAAATGAAGTACTGAATAATTTCTGCTAAGCCTCAAATTATCACACCTCTATTTAGTTGAATGACATAGAAAATTAATATATTATTATTTCAAGCACACTTCTTGAATATTAAGATGTTTTTCTTGAGTTTGTTTTAATATCTTAATGTCACTGCTATTTGGTGTTGTAATTAGTTTTCTACTGTGTTGTAGAAAAAATTCTAATTTGGACAATAACAGAACGCCATTCAAGAAATTAGAAAGATAAACATTTTTTTAAAATCAACCTTAATGAAGATGGTTCCTCCACCTCAGTAATATCTTGCCCATTTCAACACACACAAAAAACACATGAAATGAATGCATTGAATAATTTCATATTAATATTTTAAATGATTAAACATTCAAAAATAAACTTATCTTACCTCTTTTCAAAAATGGGACATGATCATCTTGTACAAAAGAAAACAAGTTAATGTTTTTGAAATAGCTTGTAGCTAATTGCTGAGGTAAGACTTCAAGTTTTTTCATGTCATTTAGACGTTGCTCTGCAAGAAAAAACTAAATCAGTACAATGCAGGTAAAAAAAAGAAGACTAGAAATGCAACAATATATAGTGTGAATGTTAAAAACAAACAAGGAAAACAGTGCAGAAAAACAAGAACTACCAATTTGATGTCAAAAATGACATTAACATCAAAGATGAAAAAGCATTCTTGAATTTCATTGTAACATCTAAAAAAATGCTTGTCGTCACATTGCTTTAAATGCTACTATTCTTTGTATAGTTTGACATGACACTGTTTAGATGCAATGAATATACAGATATATAATAATTGCATCAAAAGTAAAAGAAAAACTTAAGGAATTAGGAATAACAGAAGTTAATACATTTGTAGTACTACCTAACACAAAATTA
Organism: Limulus polyphemus; assembly: GCF_000517525.1. Taxonomy (NCBI): domain Eukaryota; kingdom Metazoa; phylum Arthropoda; class Merostomata; order Xiphosura; family Limulidae; genus Limulus; species Limulus polyphemus. The sequence continues at coordinate 7,032 of NW_013667467.1, forward strand.
AATTGTGTTTTTATAGGTTTTAGTGTATTTTTTGTGTACTATCCAAATGCCAGTTGAAATAAATATATTTATGCACATGGAAAAATAAGGGAGTTATATCCACCTTTTGCATATGATATTGCAAATGAATGCATTCCAGTTACACAGTCATTCTTTATAATATGTAAAAAAAAAAAAAGTAGATGCATATTTTGTATGTAAAGCCATGTGTGAGTGTGTGTGTTAATATTATATATATACACACACACACACACACATCGCTTTACACATAAAAATGAGGTACTAAAGGGTTAAATAATGTCAAATAATACTTTTGTGATACTTCTGCTATTTCATTTGCATATCTTTTAACACATTATTGTCACCTAATATCTAAAATGCTTGTGTCCATAAAAGATAAAATTTGTCTTTACTTACTAATGATTATTTATGAACAGAAATAGGAAGAAAGTAATTAAAGAGTCATACTCAGTTTTTGTCATATTCTTGAGCATATAAAATGTACATACAAATAAAATGGATATACTTTCTTAGAGAGAGAGAGAGATTATCAGACAATAAGCATCAGAAATAGGGTATTGGGTTGTATAAAAGTGACAGAGTCCACAAAATTTTTGAAATTTTGAAAGATGGTAAACTTATTAAATTATGTTCTCTTCAGTTTTTATGAAGGAAGAAATAAGTATTATGCCTCAACCAGAGTACTTAATGTATGGGAAAATATCATTTTAAGATCTGAAATGTTAAGAGAAAAGTTAGGAAACCTAAAAATTTATAAGTCCCTTGGACCAGACAACTTTTATTCTAGAGTTTTAAAGGAACTTAAATATTTTATTTGTGAACTGCTAGCTTATATTTTTTTATAGGTCATTGAGTAGTGGAAGAGTATTAGAAGATTGGAAGTTGGTTAATCTTAGTCCAATATTTAAAGGAGGTGATAAACATTGTCCAGGCAATTATAGGCCAGGTAGTTTTACATCAGTAGTTGGAAAGGTTTTGGAGAGTGTGATTAACGATGCATTGCAGAGTCACTTAAAGCAGTTTGATAGTGTCAAAGTGCCAGCATAATTTCACTAAGAGAAAATCTTCTTTAACAAATCTTCTGACATTCTTTGAGGATGTCTCTGCAAGAGTTGATGAAGAAAATATTGTGGATTTGGATTACCTTGATTTTCAGAAAGCATTTGATAAGGTGCCTCACAAAAGACTTGTTACAAAAATTAAATCTGTGAGTGTGGGGGAAATGTTATTAAATTAGATAGAAAATTGGTTGGAGAGTAAAAAGCAGAGAGCAGTAATAAATGGAGTTAGATTTGACTGGATCACAGTTACAAGTGGTGCACCTCAGGGCTCTGTGCTGGATTCTCTGCTGTTTGTGATTTATATTAATGATATTGAATGACTAACAAAAAGTTGAAGTTTGCAGATTACATTAAGATTTTTGGAGTGGCTAACTGTATCAAAGATGCTACAGACTTACAGGGAAATTTAAATCATTTGATGCATTGGGCCAATATGTGGCAGATGACGTTTAACGATCCAAAATGTAAGGTGATGCATGTAGATTTTCACAATTCAAATTATTGTTATGATTTAAATGGGAATACAATAAATACCGTGGTTCAAGAAAAAAAATCTTAGTGTTGTGATCGAAAAATCACTTAAGTCATCTAAACAGTGTATTGTACCTAGCAATAGGATTTTGGGTAGCATCTATAGAAATATTGAATACAAGACAAAGGATATTATTGTTTCACTGTATAGATCACTTGTAAGGCTTCATTTACAGTACTGTGTACAATATTGGTCTCCCTCTCTTCAAGAAGGACATTGAATTTTTGGAGAAGGTTCAGAGAAGAGCCACTAGGATGATACCTGGGATGGTGGGATTGTCCTATGAGGAGG
>NW_013667467.1:9360-11169 GCF_000517525.1 Limulus polyphemus
TGTCTGCAGTTTAGACAGTATTTTTCAAACAGGGTTGTTGGCTTTTGGAATGAGCTGCCTTCAAGGGTGTTGGAAGCAGAAAATTTAACTAAGTTCAAGAAAAGATTGGATGAACAAATGAGTAGTAAGGGGTGGTTATAGTTAGGAGCTGGAAGGGACATCCTCGATGGGTTAATAAGATCCTTTTTGTCCCTTTAAAAGTTTATGAATTTAAAAGCATACACGGGTTCCTCACTAATCCCTTCAAAATGTCGTGTGACAGTTAATATTTTATTGCTTTTCAAAAGAAACTAAAGACTGCTTAAAAAAGGTCAAGATAATAAAGAAATATCACCTTTTCCCTTGTTTTGAATAACTATGTTTTTGGTCTCAACAATAAAACCAAAGCTTATTAATTTTCAGTTATATGAATGGAAACAAAGCTTTAGGACTTTAAGTGACTTTCCAGAGTGAAATTATCTATTTTAAAATACTCGTAAACTTAAGTTACTTATGTCCAAAAACAACTGTATTTGTTCAGTCCTACTAAATTTGTTTCACAATAAGTAAATTACTAAATTAGGCTACAGTTTTTTAAAATTCCAATTTAAAAATATTAGAACTTAGCAGCATATGAAGTCTTTCGTGAAAAATACTGAGCATAGACATTCAAAAATACTCTTTACAACATATAAGTATGCAAACAGAACATGAAAGTATAACCATAATCATGTAATTAAAATGAGTGTTTTTGAATTATACACAATTTTCTCATATTTTAAAGTAGAGTTTGAAAATTAGTGGTATTTTAAAATACATTCAATTAATTGATTAAATACATACACCACTTATCATCTACAATACACAAAACATTTTTTCTCGTGAGAATTCTTAAAATTGATACTGTACCAAGTTATAAGAGCTGTAGGTGTCTGAAACTATACTAACTTTGATGAAAATAAATCTCTAAGTTTAGACACATTTTTAGTGTCTGGAAAAGCCAAGACATTAGAATTACCATGGCAATGGGAGTAAGACAGTTGCTAGTATAGATCAACTGCCACATTCTTTTTGGTTAACTTTTGACTAGATAGGTCATGGGCACCAAACTAGCTTTGATCAAAGAAAATAAAATACAATATTATAAATGAGTTCTACAATTTACATATATGTTATTATATAACATTATATGATATTTTTACGACATCGAGGTCACACGACTAGTATCACGCCACGTCATTCTCGAACTTTCTCGTATTTTCCTTAAATCTCGTGATCTTTCTAGATATAGTGTAGTCTTGTATATATATAAGACGTTCACAACATGATGGGACAACAGTGTAATGAGTAATTGAATGTATGCGGACAAAATATTGTTGGCCATGTGAGATGTGAGTTATAGCATTTGATTATAGAGCGACTGTTGAAATTAAGTGTATCGGTAAAGTTGTATTCGGAAAGAATAAACCAGTTTATTTAAGAAAGGACTTGTGTCGCTAAAGTTTCGTTGGAACGAATTTACGGAAAATTAACTAACAAATGGAGACATAACAAATTGGTGTCAGAGAGTGGGACCGAAAAGAAAAAAAAATGGAAACGAGAAGCGGCAAATCAAACTACAGCTTAGCAGACTTGATGGCAGCAATACAAGAGGAGCAAAAGAAACAAGAAGAACAAGAAAATAAACAAGAAGAGAGATTACAGCAGTTGCAAGAAAACCTGCAACAGTGGCAGCTCGAACAGCAAAATAAACAAGAAGAGAGTTTACAGCAGTTGTTGGAGGAGAAAGAAAATAAACAAGAAGATAAATTACAGCAGTTGTTGGAGGAG
>NW_013667467.1:12198-28836 GCF_000517525.1 Limulus polyphemus
CAGGAAGACCAAAGGGAAGTCTCCTAAGTTGTCTTCTCCATGGGAAGGCCAATATGACATAGTGGATCGTCTCTCAGACGTGACTTTCCGGATAAAATGTGGTTGGCGGGGTAAGCCAAAAGTGGTGCATGCCAACAGGCTTTGGCGTTATCACGGTCCAGGACATTTCAGTTGGGACGAAGTGAACAAAGGAACAAATGATGCTGCTGAAGAAGTTTCACCTGAAAAAGCCACTGTTGAAGAAGAAACTATTCAGTTTTGAGAAGGGAAACAGTGAAGCTCTTTACGAAGTTACTACCACTGATGTGACTCTTACCGATGATAGGACATTTCCTGATGAAGCAGATAACCCCATATGAAGCAGAAGCCAACGAGACGGAGACCAGTACGGTAGAAGATACGTCCCGTAAAATTAAGAGACTTTGTTGAATTGTAATTTTGTGTTTGTAATTCTGTACATTTAATTAAGTTATTGTTAATTGTTATTGGTTTAATGTAAGTAGCTATTGTTCAGGACGAACATTACTAAGGAAGGGGCAGTGTTACGACATCGAGGTCACGTGACTAGTATCACGCTACGTAATTCTCGAACTTTCACGTCCTTTCCTTAAATCTCGTGATCCTTCTAGATATAGTGTAGTCTTGTATATATACAAGACATTCACAACATGATGGGACAACAAATATTGTTGGCCACATGAGACACGAGTTATAGCGTTTGATTATATAGTGACTGTTAAAATTAAGTGTATCGGTAAAGTTGTATTCGGAAAGAATAAACCAGTTTATTTAAGAAAGGACTTGTGTCGCTAAAGTTTCGTTGGAACAAATTTACGGAAAATTAACTAACAAACGGAGACGTAACAATATTATGTATAATAACATATATGTTACATATTACTTGACCTGATTAATCCAGGTCTAAAGATCTGGATTACTCAAACCTTTTGACTGGCAGTTGTCTTAGATTCTGTGGCAATGTATAATTGAAGTTCGTATAATTGTATTAGCTTAGAAATAGTTAGATATTAGCAGAGGCCTTAATTTAATTGTAGTAAACTCCAGTTGTGTTGATTTCAGATATCCTCAAAAAAAAAGCTTATGTAATTAATAGCCCATTAAATAAAAACACTAGCATCTAATGTTTCTTTTTGATACTGTACATTAGTGTAAGGAAGCCCAGCTGTTTTATTAATTTCTGTACCTACTTATACAAAATTAAATAATGAAGTTATTAATTTCTGAAAAAAATGAGTGGAGGTGGGTTCAGTTCCCTAGATCCATGCCTGCTTATACAACAATATAAATTACAAACATAACAAAATGTAAAAAAAACGACACAGAATTCACACAATGTTTATCATGTATGTAGCCAAGAGTTGACAGTGGGTGCTACTAGCCAGTTGCCTTCCCACTAGTCAACAGTTCAAAATCTGCGATAGTGGCAGAAAGCAACAATAGAAAGACACAAAAGGTAAGCACAAAGCTACACTATGGGCTATCTATACTATTCCCATAACAGATATTGATATCCAGTTTTTAGCATTATTAATATTCAGATTTACCACTGAACCACTGGGGTGTGTGGCATGTAGCCTTAGTAGTTTTGCAATAACAAAGACGGCGAGCAAGTTTAGTAGCAATAGGAAAATTACAATAAAAAAAATTCATAGTGTACTCGTGCATCCAAAACTAATGAACAAAAAATAAGTTCGTTGATGATAAGTGGTGCATGTATTTAATCAATTAATTGAATGTATTTTAAAATACCACTAATTTTCAAACTCTACTTTAAAACTGAAGACAGAATTTCAATATTCAGACAATATAGCTGAAAAACACATCCAAGAACAAAGGAAAATTATAAAATACATTTCTTGAGTGACCTAGTTTCCTTCCTTTGGGAAAAAAATTGTCTAAAAGGTGAAAATAAAAGCAAAGTTCGCCATTGTGTACTTATACCCAGTAATACCAACCACACAAGTTGATAAGGAAAAAAAGCTAATTTTGTTAGGGAACAAATACAGAAGAAAACATTTAACAACTTTATTAAAAAAAAAACAATAGCTAATAGAATGCTTCGCTTATTTTGTAACTATTACAGGTAAGTCAATCACACAAGCAGTGAAAATGTCACAAATCAGTCTACTATACAAGCAAGTTTTCACAAACGTTGTAAACACTAAACAACAATTAAAAGTTGAAATTTAAATGTGCTGTAACTACCTGGATTTTGAAGATCTGATAAAATGATTCAACCTCAGGAAGCCTCAACAACAAAGACTTGACTACAAGGTTTGGAGCTTTGATTTTGAAAACATAACAGTATGTTCCAAACTCATGTAGTTGGCAGTTAATCAATTTTAAAAACTTATCAGATACTTACCAAGGCTCATCGGGATAAATATCTGTTCATACATGTAATATGGAATCTTATACAGATTTTACAGGAAAAGGGTACACAGGAAGGCAGAAAATGGATGCCACTCTTATAAACAAATTAACTTAAGCACATAAAGATACAATTGTTGACAGATTAAAGTACTACAGCAGTTTGCCCTAGCTTAAATGCTAAAATGTTTTTAAATTTCAGCATGTAATTGTTAGGCCTGTACAAGTTTCTGTCTTGAAGTTAAAACAAGCTATTGAGTATCTAACAAATATTAAACTTATTCCTAACACATCAGTAGCATTTTAAACAGAACATTGTTTAGATTAGAGCTGGGTGATTAATATTATTTACTAATCAATTAATTGATAGCCCTATTGATCAGTTATATTTGATTAAACAATTAGTAGTGTTCCTCAAACCACTGTATGTACAAAGAAAAAAAAAGTTGGCAATGGATGCTACTAGCCACTTGCCTTCCCTCTAGTCAACAGTTCAACAACAACAAAAAAGGTTGATGGCAGGTACTGCCACAATGTTGCCTTCCCTCTAGCCAGCAGTTCAAGATATCCTTAGTAGCTTTGCCATAAGAAAAACAAGGAAAGCAAGTCTGGTGGCAATATTTGTATTACTTAGTTAGGGTTATAAAAAAACCTAATTTCAATTACTTGATAATTTTTATGACAATCAATTTAAATGTAATTTTGATTAGTTGGTTACATAACAATTGATATAAGCAGAATTTCAATTAATCAACTCTTGGAATCATTGGAAATACTAATTTTGTTTAATCAATTCAATCAAAATTTGTATTAATTGATTAAATTATGTGACACTAATTGATGTACTCACTGCTTTAGGTAATTCATTATATTGATTAATTGATTAAATCGCCCAACTGTGCTTTAGATTTGTGAAATTTCAAATTCAAACATATATTAAACATCACAAAAAAATAATGAGTTAAGACCTGACCACATCAGTAGTATTATCAGCATAATATCTTTTATGGGCATTACTCTTCTTTTTTTATTCTTTTTTTTGGACAAAGAAAATGGTAATTGGAAAATAATTCAAACCATTCGTTAAAGAGATTACTATTAGTTACAGAAGACAGTGCTAATCTTTACCAAGGGGATATCATTTTTGTTCTTATGTAATGAACAACTGTCATAAAATCTGTATACATGCATTTCTACCAATGGGCAAATGTTACAAGACTAACTACATGTGTTATATAACATTAGCAATTACCTTTGTTCCAGCTTAACTAAAATTTGTTTGTCTCAACACGAATTTGAACCAAAATCTCCGGCTTAATGAAACAATTCTCAACTGAGTGAATTTTTAAGATTCAGATCTTTTGGAAACATTTTACCCATCTTGATTACCAAGAGCTAGTTAGCTGAGAATTAGATATCTTAAGAGGTTGTCAATACTCTTACAGGACCTTACTTACAAGCAGGGGTGTTGTGCTAAATTTTATAGTGCCAAATCCCTGCCAAAATGTATCTGACATGTGATGTCACCATTAGGAAAAAGATCTCATATTCAAAACCTATTTACCATTTTTGTGATACCATTCTAGTTAAAATAAATATATGCTGCACTAATTATTTGAGACAACTTACATTAGTGAGAAACTGAAATTGCATATATTAATGAGAGAAAACACACAACTCAATTTCTTTTAAATTAATCAGCAAGGAAATAAAATAACAAAAAACTGGATTTCATATATACAATACTTTGTCCCCTTCAATTTCAGTTTTAGCAGCAATAGTCTTCAAACAGCATTGATAACTCTGACTTTTATAATGCTTCACACACCTCCATTCTACCAACATAAATAATAATTAAGTGACTTGTGTTTTATATTATGTAAATAATAAGCCTTTTAAAAATGTGTACATTTTAAACACAGTATAATTGTAAAATGTGTTTTACAGTTTTTAATCATATTTGTGTCTTAATTAGCATATGATATATAACAAAAAAATATTTCACCAATTTAACACTCCACCACCTGCTCTTGATCTAAACCAGTCATATGGTGCCTGATGCTAACTCTTGAAGAAGAGCGACAGTGTGTGCTGGGAAGTCTAAAAAAGCTCTAACAGTGAAGATGGGGATCACAAACAGTCAGTGTTCTGCAACTCTCTGAAAATTTGGTTATGAAAAACTTAATTTTAGGAGTAAACTGAATACCTTTTTTTCTTACATAAATATTTCTAGTTTCAGAAGCTCCAATTCCAGATGCCAGAGAAATGCTCTGGTATACTCCAGCAGCACTAACCCCCCTGCTTGCAAGTTACCATATAATTATACTAATGGGTGAGTAATTTGATCAATAGTATAGTTATTTATATATGAATACTTCCTGATACACTCACCAATGTTGACTAGCTGCTTGTACAAACTATAAGTGTCTTCAAAGTAGCTGTAGAAGCGTGGGTTTTCTGCTCCCAGAAGATCCAATAGCACTAAGACATGCTAAAAAAACAACAAAAAAACTTAAGTTATAGCAGCTCTCTTATTAGGACACAAAACTCAAAACAGGTTTGTTTTACCTCAGCTTGTAATAAGTTTGACCTTACATCAAGTACTTATTATCAAAATTAAATAAAATTACATTTTAAGTTAAAGCATGGAAGCAATACAACTATTTTCAATTCCTTTTACTTCTTAACCTTTACAGTTGCATTATATTCCTCGTTTAGGTGTGCTTACTGAAGTGACACAATACACAAGACTTAACACTCTTCTGTAGAATTTCTGTCCAAGATCTCTAATAACCAACAGTATGTATCTCTGATAGGTAAGCATATCATGCATTTTCTACTCCTTTAGCTACTAGACAATTTTTCATGTTTTCATTATGTTCCATAGTTTACTCTTAGTATGGAACATCAGTCGTTTTTTTTATTTCCTGTGTTATGTATTAGAATTTGAAATGGTCTGAAATTGAGTTAACTGATCATTTAAGTTTAGTAGTTAAATTGTACTTTGGATTTAGTGTTTAAATATATGCTGATATATAGACAATTTATGACATTTGCCAACAAGATTGATGCACACAGTTTTCTCTTTTAATACAAATACGTTTTAATATACCACATGATTACCTAGGGGTATGACAATCTCTGTTAACATGAGAGTGGCCTTCAATGACATGGATGGTGCACGCACCTGGGGAGAGAGAACTTTAGATATATCATGTTTTTATTTGTTTAAATATAATGGGCTGTTTTTTTTTTTTTGCTAAACTCCCAAGAGAGATTGCCTTTTGAGATAGATTGCCATATAGATTGTATTGTATACATCTTTAAGATATGCTTTTCTTCAGACTTATAAATCGAATATATCATAACTTAGACTTTAGCATAACAGAGCTAGAGTTACACTGGTGAGAGACAGTGTAAATAAAGCTCACTCTCTTTCTCCAGTTGTGAGAGGATTCATCAGATACTGTATTACAGAGCAGTGTCTGTATTTCTTCTGTATTTGAATGAGCCTTTACACACAAGAGGGAGACTGCAAACAGAGTTGTAAACAAGCACAGTTTAACTCTTTATCAAGTGCTTGTGGTTTTTTTGTAGTTCCACAGACTACTTTATGGGAAATCAAGGCAAACTAAGAATACCACACATCCAACTTGTTATATTATAAAAGCATAGAAAGACATCTTAAACACTTACCATTCTGTCAAGGTGTGTGGCATAATCTGTATTACAATGTTGATATTCATCAGGAAATGGCTGATGGTTTAACAACTCAGCAAGATGTCGGGAGCCATACAGAGAGTCAGATTTACTCCACTGTTTCAAAGCCTCCTCTCCATCAAAGAAAATAAACTGAAGAGTCAGGTCTTTATTCTAATAAAAAGAAACACAAAAATATAATTAATTGTAATTATTATTAACATCAAATACTTGGTTCAAGAATTATTGAGAAGAGACTATTCATTGTATAGTTTAACAATAAAAAAGAAAATGTTATGGTATTCATTCTTGAAAGTAGCATTCATTGACAAATTTATTTGCACAATAAAATTAAAGGAAAAATATTCTGGAATTCTTGAAAGTAGCATTCATTGTGAGTTCAATCTCACATAATAATAATAAATGAAAATTTTCTGATGTACTTGAGAGCCATGTATATTGCATCCGATTTTAACTTCCTGTAGAATGTGTATAACCATGTAATTATCAAACTTTTCTGAACATAGATAATAAATACAAAAACCAATAATCAATAAGTTTCTCACACTAATATCTAAATATATTTAATAATAAAAGATAGAAAATAACAACCAACCTTTTTTCTTTGTTGTTTTAACTGCTTATCAAGGACATGAGCCAAATGAATCATCATTGTACAAGGAACTGCTGAATCAGTGGCCCCTACAAATGTGTTCTCTCTACTGTACTTAGAGTCATAATGGCAAGCAAGCACTAACTTCTCACAAGCACTGGGATCAAGTGTACTCATAATGTTTGAAAAACCTTTTTTACCAAAGGGAGTTGGTGCAATAAAGTTGTCTTCTTCAACATCCCAGTCTAGAGAATTCATGGTCTCAATGATAAACTACCAAAAAAAATGATGTAAAGAAAAACATACCACTAAATAATCTAAATAAAAACAGAATCGTGTTTATATTTTACCTTTCATAATAATGATTATTAAAAAAAAGAAAGAGATGTATAGAGGTACAGTTGAAATTTCAAGGGTAACTTAATTATGAAGCTAATTAATGCTCTGTCTGACAAACTCATTCCTGTTTTTACATATGTTTTTTCCAATACTTCCCAAAATCTCATATATCACATCAGATTTAGACATTCAGTAAATTTCTAGAGATCATACATCATCACTATCTTATGCTAAAAACTCATTCTAACAAACAAAACATAAATTAAAATATCAAAAACAGTGTACAACAGTATAAGTTTAGAATATTATTAAAGTAAAATTCAAAGATTTAGTTTTATAAAGAGAACTATTCAATAATTGGCACATGCTTAAAAGAAGAAGTAACAAACAATATTTTTTGTCTTTGAAGGCCTTCTGCACATAAGGCAAAAAACTAAGTCTTATTATGTTTTAGTAAATACTCTCAATCAAAACACCAGAAAGCTAAAGTTTCATAATGTAGACATAGATTCTGTTCCACAACGAATAGAAACAAAATGTATTAAAAACTTTATTTAACTGTTTTTAGCTAATTTTGACCAATCTCATCAGATATTAAGCAATTGATTTTTTATAAGAGATATAGGTTATCAATTATTACATATTATGTATTTAGCAAAATGATAACCAAAATTTTATTGAATGGTCTCAAAGTGATTGTCAACCTTTAGCACAAAATTGGTTTAACTTACCAAATTCATCTTTCAGAAAAAAATTTCATATATAGGCAAGGAAAGGGTGGCCAAAAAAAAAGACCACTTACAGTTTGAATGTCTTTTTTTTTCTATTTCAGAATGTACTCTAAAACTTTTTTATGGTGTACAGTACAAAAAGAATCCATGATACTAATGCAGTAATGCTGCTTTACAGTTTTTCACTCTTTTTTTTTTTTTCTTTTGACCGACAAATTCAAAAGCCAGGATCCAGTTATTTGTAAACGTTTTTATGCATTCATTAACCTTACATTTTAAAAGCTGGAGCAAATTATCTACTTACCTTCTTTACTTCCTCATGACCTGGAGTTCCTGGAACTCTAGGAACTAACAAAGCATCTAGGGTAGTGTTGAAGTTTGCATAATAAACAGGGTTGTTTTGAGTCAACATGTGTACTGCTGAATTAGAGATATTTTTTGATTCATGGTGCCACTAGTAAAATAGTAATAAAAAATAAATCATTACTTTTACAAATATTAAAAACACCATAGTGTGTTTTTGAGTCCACCAATTTTTCAAATTCTTTTTACACAAATCAAACTATTAATTTTCATTAAAATAATTATTTTACACCACTTTTAGTAAATCATTTTCCAGCTCATTATTTGTGAATATACGATTTTTTTTTAAATGTCTTTGAAATATTCCACAAAAAACAAAACAAAAAACTATTTACTTATAAAACTAGCTGGAGCTAAAAGGTATTTACAGTTTAGGTAATTTACGAAAGATTACATAATCCAAAGCGAGTCCTTTTACGTATTATAAATAACATGAAATATAGAACTATTAACAATATTTCACACTCAAAAATATAAAATAATCCAAAATACACGTCATTATACTCCGTGATATAAAAAATTAAGAGTTATCATTAAGGCCTGGCTCCAAATGTCTAATCAGTGAAATCTCTTTGATTCAAATGTTTTTCGTTCTCTTCTCAGAAGAGTACGCTTAGGCCTTTATCGTAATGTGTCTTGTTTCACACGTTGTTAAAGCCTATGCAAATATTGTAATAATTTCCTTCACTCAGTTTGAGATGTTCTTTGATTCAAACCGCTAGATGGCGAACCGTGGAACCAAATATAAACCTATTTAGAACAGGTATATGTAAATTTGTAAACAAGGTACGACCGCCAGTGTTGGAATCTTTCACCTTGAAAAAAAACTTTCAATACGTGATTAGGGTTTTAAAATGACTCTACGTGAAATTGTGGATATGAATAATTTAAAATATTCAGTTCTTTATTTGAAAGTTAAAGAACAAACAAACTGTAAGACTATTGTTAGAGGTAATTTATGTACATCAAACACTAGGGATTGGTGGTGTTTACTTTTCATAGATATTTTTCCATAATTTTGCTAATAGTTTTTAGGAAAACGGCTCTTGAGATAATTTTTGATTTTATCAAGTTTTAGATGGTACGCCAGTTTTGTACTTGTTATTTTAAAAGGTCGATAAACTAACAGAAAAATTAAATTTTCTTTAAAACAGAATGTATGAAACTTCTGTAGTTAGAATATATTAAATAGAATAATGAAATGAAAATCAGCGTCTATTACTTGCACAAAAATTAAAAAATATTCAAGTTAAAAGAAACTTAAAACTCTACATGTTTCGGTGTAAATAATTACCCCATCTTCAGGAGAATCCATCAAGAAGTACACATAACACTGCTTATAAAACTAAAGTACGTGTATAATTAGCATACAAGTACAATAGTGCCATTTACAACAATAATTTGCAAAAATTTATTTGGGTGGCTCCTAGGTCTAAATCTCTATTTAAATTTATTTTGTTTTTAACAATTTCTTAAGATTCTCTTATATTTAATTCATCTTTATCCGTTTACTGTTTAAGAATTTTTACATTATTCCAATCAATAATGTGTTTAAAATTCGCCACATGGTCCGCAAAAGCCGATTCACCCGTTCTTAATTTATCCACAGCATTTTGATGTTCTTTTACTCTAAATTTTAGGCTCCTACTTGTCTGTCCAATGTAACTTATACCACAAGTACATGAAACTTTGTATATACCATATTAATCCCTCATTTCAAATTTTGTCTTTCAAACCATTAATTAAATTATATGACTTCATTTTAATTGAGGAGTAAATGTTACTTGGCAATTCAAGTTTTGCCTAAATAGATTACCTATTTTTATTGATCATGGCAAAACATGAAGCAAACATATTCTTTCTCTATTTTCCTTTTTTGTTATTTCCAATTTCGTACATCCAGAAATTCGAAGTTTGTTATAACATTTACGGTACATCCCATCTATGATTTGAGGTTGATACCCTCTATCAATCGCTACCTGTTTTAAATACATTAATTCTAGCATCAAATTCTCATCATATGACGAAATATTGATAGCCCTATAAACAAAAGACGAAAGTGGGGACATTTTTTGTGACCACGGATGATACGATCTCGCTTGCGGCGGTATGGCAACTGAGAATGGTTTCTTGTATACAGAAACACCTTCTCTCTTTTTACAGAAACATCTCAAAATTTTAAACAACCATCATCTTCAACTTCTAAAGTGAATTATATATTAGGGCTGATCAAATTTAGATGCTTCTGGAATTCAATTAACGTGTCATTACCAAAATATATACCTGAAAAAGTTGCCCCTAGTGGCACAGCGGTAAGTCTTTGGACTTACAACGCTAGAAACCGGGGTTTCGATATTCATGGTGTGGCTTTGTGCTTAACTTCAAACAAACTGAAAAAGTTGGCTTCAGTGGAATCATTCCAGTATTTACATACACTTCCACAACATGTGTAACACTGCGATAAAAGTCGTGAATCAAAGATATGTTATTGATTACATTTGGAGCCTGGCCATAATGGTACCTCATTGTCTTTTTCCGATATATTCAATAATATAAAAGTCTTATCCAGTGTTTCTCAAACGGTGGGTTTCCAAGAGGTCACGAACTGTTTGCGTTGAATCAAAATTTTTTTTATTTGTTTTTGTCCTCGAGGTTTCTGAGATGGGCATATATCACCTTTGTTATGAATAATGACGAACTGCGCTACAAAAAATAAATAATTTTTTCATCCTTGTAGAGATAATGTGGCCCGGACGCAAGGGTCGTCTGGCAAATCCGGCTGATAAACACTGGTCTAATCTACATATAACTAAGTGTAAACGAAATATGCGTATATCATGAAATTCTTTAATTCGCAAACTATAAAACAACATTGTTTTAAAAATTAAATAACCTAAACAGCCGAGGTTGCGAGAGTGAAGGAACTTAAATTTAGTGCTTTACTTGTATCCTTGTTGATAAAGCACCAACTGCCAATGTTTGACTATCACGTCGATAATTAAGGCTACACTTTTTTATTCAAAGAATATGTTCACGTGAGATCTTTCTATTATCCAGACGGGTTGTGGGGTTTAAAAGAAACTCTTTGGATCACAAATAATCGTTAATTTCATGAGCCGCCATCTACTTGAAGGTTAACAACGAAACCAATATTCGAAGCACGACCATAAAATATTCAAACGTACTGAACAGCCAGTTGTTCTGTTTCTCAACACAATGTGAATAGCAGCATTTGGCAAGTGTCATACCGATCTGCACGGTACTGACTAGGCAAACGCCATACAATAAATCACTTTCTGGCGGGATAAATTATTCATATTTTCAATTACGCTGGCAGTAACTAAATATGCTTCAGCAGGCTGTGACTCTTTGTTCACACCTACATATTCTTAGGCAGCTCAATACAGTAAGATAAGGTGTTTAATTAACTGGAGGATTCAAATGTCATTATGATAGTCTTTCAACCTTGTATAATAAGGTGCAAAATAAGTAATAAAACAGTATTTGAATACGTATAACTATGACGCACACATAAACTATAATTTAGTAGTGAGTAGATAGCATCCAGTTTATTTTCAAAACTTGCATGAATATTTATTTCAACATACCTCGTTCGTCGAGTTTTCGTCATACACGTGCAGCACTACGTGTTTTATACGTGCTATATCTAAGAAAGACGACCAGAAACAGTGCCGTAACTAGGGCAGACGAGGCCCGGGTTCAGGGTACTTGTGAGGCCTTCATAAATAATGTGTTTTACTTCTAAATATATAAAGTCATGGCATGAAAATACTAGTGTTTATTAATTGAGAACAGAACACATCATAATTCCGAAAAACTGAAAAATTTCCAAATGTTATGTGAAGTCTACAAAAAAAGTAACTTTTTATTTTGTTAAAAAAAAATGTTTAAATATTGAGTAACGTTTATAGAAGTTACTCCCTCCCGGTGGCTCATCGGTATGCTTAAACTTATAACGCTAAAAATCGGATTTTGATACCCGCAGTGGGCAAAACGTAGGTCGCCTATAATATAACTTTGCGCTTAAACAAACATACAAAACTACTGAAATTCACGTTTCTTGCTTTTGTCTTTACAAAGACAAAGTACAAACATAAATGTGTAAATGTCCTATAAATACAATGCAAAGTTTAAAGTATTGCTATCACTTAAAATATCCAGGTAGCAGTTTAATTGGTTATACAGATATCGGTGAAGCATACAAAATAACAGATGAACCGTAGTCTGTGTCTTCAGGGCACCGATTCAATGAACCATTTAAACCGCCGATATCTACGCCACTGAATCACTAACCAGAAACGATTCCCCCTATGAAAATACTGGCGACGCCTATGTCACCAAGTTTAAAACCAGGTGCTTTTCTAATTTTTTTGGAGAGGGGGTTCAACTGTTGCAGTCTGGTGGTTTGGGGGCCAACAGGATCCAGGGAGTCGAAAGTCTCTGAAATTTTAAGCCTATTAAATCGTGAAAAGAAGACATACAGGCATTTGAAACAAGCTTTTTGCAACTATCACAAATACGTGTCAGACCGGGAAGGGGTGTAGGTCTGAAATATTTTTCTGGCAGGGGTGTATGACTTACGCTTTAAAACTCGTACTCGATAGTAGAGGGGAAAACTTTAAAAATTCCTATCCTTTTGTACAGAACACGTTCCATATGCAGTATTTTTATATCTCGAGTGAGAACAAACCTAAATATACAGAGCAATGTACAAATGTCATAAATTTTTAGTAAGACATCGACTAAATTTCCCATATGTAAAAATTACTGTTACCAGTCTGGCTCTAAAAAAGGGCTGATTTTTTGAATATTTTCATGGAAAAACAACTGTAAAAACACCCTTTATTTTTTACTCGGGTGAAAATTATTCCCTGTTGCTCCAAAAATATTCCTTGCAAAATTATACCCCATTGTACATGCAGCCTTCAGCATTTATAGAGGGAATAGAGTGACTGTATACCCCGCTTCCTTGTGAGGATGTGTCACAAAAGTGTAAGTATCTAGTTAAAAAGTAAAACTGTAAAACATAATTATTTATATAACTGTGGCTGCACAAGGCAAGAGATCGTTAATTACCTACTTTAAATAGCTGCAAGTTGATAAATAAATCATGTTATTCATACAATAACTTGCCGTTCGTATCTACGTGTCCGCAGTTTACAAATATTCAAAAGATGTTTATTTAAATCCGTTTGTGTACATGTGTTGAAGTGATGCATAACATTATCACGCCTTGCGCTTCTACTCGCCAGATGTCACTCTATTTATTGAAGACTGATCATGGTCACATACACAAACATAACTGAAAAGTGGAAGTTTGCAAAGAATTAACAAGAAGTGTTTAACTCTTTCATGACATGTTACTCTTCAGTTACAAATATTAATGCTGAATTTTGCAAATTGGGGCCTTTCTTCGTGTATGGATGTCGTTCACGATTCATACATTGTGAACTTCGTTAATGCAAATTTTCAAAATTATCGCTTTTGATAGATAGATCCGTGGCACAGCGGAATGTCTACGGACTTGCAATGCTAGCAACCAGATTTCAGTACCCATGGTGGCCAGAGCAAAGATAGCCCATCGTGAAGCTTTGTGCTTGACTTAAAACAAACAACATGGATGTTGACTTCTACGTTCAGCCGTTTTAGGTCACGGTCTTGTTCAGATCAGTTGACATTATGGTCGAGCTTTACGTCCTACTTTCGCAAAATAACTACATCTTCGATAGAATGGTTGTCCTACTTTCAGTTCATGAACTCCTTTACACAACAGCTACCTAACTGTTTCTCACTCCGTGGATAAAAAAAGTGCACACACAAGTTGCCAATTATTATATATATATATATAAAACAACTGATGGTGTCTGCAAGAGGAAAATCCCCATTGGTCTTTAGTTCTTGAACATCATAAAATTGACGTAAAAATTGACGTAAGGTTTTGACTGCTCATACAACTTACCGTCAACAAAGTACAAACTCGTTTATTAAAGCTTCAAAGCATGCAAACAGAATGATGAGCGAAAGACAATAATGGCTTAGCAATTTAAAGTTACGGTTCATTCGGATTACAGTTGTATAAATGAATTATTATTAAAGAAGTATTCTGGAACCGATCTACCAGAAATATTAAACAGAGAAGATTATATACAAAACACTAAGAGCATGGTTACAAAACTGGCAGTGATTGAATATTTGCATGTTGTCACGCTTAACCAATCAGGAAAAAATGTTTTATAACAGTTTATTTTCAAACGAGATAAAAATGTTCAGCAAAAATAGGAATTACATCGATATTGCAACTTTGACGTCACAGAAGATAATGACACACTACCATAAATCGTACATAAAAATATGATTAATATATTATTATCTGATGATAAATTTCAGAACATTTATGCACAGTTAACACAATCCACGTTTTTCCATTGAGGTACTCTTAAGCACACTGATAACGTTTTAGGTCGGAAGCTTAACAACAGAAGAAAATGTTATATATAGCTGACCGTGAATTTCTGATTTGACTGAATTAAAAAGAAGCTAAATACGGTACAGAATGAAGGGAAAAATGGGGCACGCATCTTGACCATGTGTAACTAGCAATGAAACAAGATCAAGATATACCATACCCGATTTAACTACACGCCGAACACAATTCGTTTAAGTACGAACAATCTTGAACATTTAGATGAAACATACTGTCCAACTTTTCTGGGCTAAAAGAGAGAAAACGTATCATTTTACCAAATACCACATCAATAACTTTAAACAGTAGCAAGACTAAAAGTGTTTTCGACTTGAGGCATTGTGGGAAATATATTGAAATTCTCTATTGTCACATGTGTGTTCCATAGGGGCCATTTATCGTTATACAGGTAACAGTCGAGTGACGGAGATTGGGAGACATTCAAAAGTTTTTAATTGTTCACTCACCTCAATAAACTTGTACTCGTGGCTTTAAACACTCTTACTACACACTGCAAGATTACCTCATTAAAAATCAGTCAGTTCCCCCGAAACATTTCCTAACTTGCTAATTGTACAAGAGATACAATTATTATCAAAAACACGAGGCGTTATGTTACCAGAAGATAATCTCATTTCACACATAAGCATCACTTATAATAATGTTTCGTGTCAATAACTTACGTAACGATGGAAATCGTGTGTCACCATATTTTTTAAAATATCTGTGCCTTAGGCTATAATAAAAACGTGTGTGTAATGGTGTAATTGACACGTAAACTACTTTGCAGCATTTCAGTCACGTTAGTTGTTACTAATATTTACTTTATATTCCCAAATGTTAAATTTAGAACACTGATATCCTGTTATTACACATTGTTAACATTGCTGGTAATGTTAGTCGTTCAACTGCCCCTTCTGATGATCAACCTATCACTGTCATTCTAACAGTTTATAAACGACTAGACCAATGCTCAAAATGAGCAAAACTAACCCAAATTAAAATAAGCGCGTTTGATCCCATTACTCTGTTGAAGTCAAATAATTCCAGTCAGGTTAATGTTCTGACTTGTTTATTAATTCATTGGGAACGATAATATAAGGAAACGGAAATATGTCATAATAAATACTAATCCAGATTGATACACGTCAAATATTCCTTAACTATGCTGTATGACTGAAGGTAAACTAACTCCTTCAGGTACCAACAACAGACTGAATGCAATAAAGTTTAAAGATTTGATCAGGTGTGTGACTTTTTTGCAATAGTAGCCAAGAACTGCTAAAGCCTAGCTTAACTTACAAGTAACTCCATTAAATTAGTTAAACAATATTACACTGTGTTCATTCATGCTAAACTTTAATTTAGCAAAACAAAAAACAAAAAACTACGCAATGGACAGTCTGTGATCTGCCTACCGCGGGTATTGAAACCAATTATTAACGTTATAAGCCCTCAAACTTCCTGCTGAGCTTAGTATGCGTGCAAATAAATACTAAATCGGTTGATTCTTCACCAAAACAGATAAAACCAAGAAAAAGAAAATTACATCAATATGCTAATAAAAACAGAAAACAATAGAAAAAGGTTGTAGTCACTCCTTTTCTACCACTAGCCTCACAGTTATTCCTTTAACACTGTGGTTAAGCCAAAAAGGAACAAAGATGTCACATTGACAGTTCTTGTTCCCTCAACATGGGTACACATGAATAATAACTCATACAAGCTAACCTACTGCACAATTCAACCTTAAAAATCGAGTTGTAAGCATAATTTAAAAGTTGTGGTACCACGCAGGTATCAGTGGGCCAATGATGTGCACAGGGGGATGGCTCAGTGGGCTTAAGCCCCTGCTTTCTTATCCTTGTGCCCCAAAAGTACCCTTTATCTCAGTCATAAAACATTTACAACTACTAAAAGATATGGCTTATTTCACACCTCGCTTGCTGCGAGTTATTGGGTGGAGTGGGGGGGGGGTCACCTTTAATATTAATAGCACACGAGACTGTAGGTCCTTG
>NW_013667467.1:29836-34580 GCF_000517525.1 Limulus polyphemus
TCACCTTTAATATTAATAGCACACGAGACTGTAGGTCCTTGCAGTAAAAAAATGTTAGTAAGTGTTAGTACGCAAGAATTCACTGTCTAGTTTAAAATTTTAAAAATGTTTATAAATCCAACTGTATACGAATCAAAGAGCACTTGTATACTTTTTAGGCTTTTTACCCTATGTGTACGAGAATTGGCCCCCAATAGTTCCCTCTCTAACACCCTCTCCCCAAAATGCTTGCCTTACGATACCCCTCTTGGCCAATTTTGCCCTTTTAGTGTTCTCTGCACATTACTGTAGTGGGCGATTCAAACCATGATCACAGACCGCATGTGTGAATTTCCACACATTATGATTGCATGTAGATAATATTGTATGATTCAAATCGTGACTATCAGCTAAATTTGTGAAAGCAAAACACGTTGTGATTACAAGTAGATAGTAGTAAACAATTCAATCCATGACCATCAATTACTTTCCTAAACTCCACACGTTGTGGCTGGAAGTAAACGGTATTATATACTTCAAATCTTGGTCATCGGTTATGTGCAAAATTCTACAGGTAGTGGTTGCACGTACAATTAGATCATGACCATAAACGTAGGTAGCAGTGGAAAATTCTAAACATAGTGGATAAGTCACCATCTACACACTATGATTCAACCTATTAACTATTGACTATATGTGTGCAATTCCACACGATATTTTTGCATCCGGGTGATTCAAAAGTCAACTGGCAAGCAAGTATTCCAGAAATTAAGAAGTATAGGAAAATAAACTACTCATTGTTATGGAATAAGATGCTGTGGGACAACCCTGTGACAACATCACTGTGGTCATTCAAATCACTTCAAAGTCATGTTCTTCAGAAATTTTCTTAATATGTAACATAGACCCAAGATGTCAATACAAAAGGTGTAGATAATGACAAATGAAACATTTTAAATAAAAAACTGCCAAACTTTCTCTTAAAGAACGTCAGTTATAGTCATAACTAAACCCCTTTCATGCATATATAGTTTTGCCACAAAAGATCGAAATCTGACACAGCAAAATCTGTTAAAAACAATCAAACCTGAGTTTAAGGTACAAGCTCAGAATTTTACATAAGCTAGTCATTACACCTTTGAAAGATCCAACAGGTAAAGTGTATTCAAATCAAAGTCTCTTCTACATAAAATAGCACACAAGCATTGTGCTACAGCTACTCCCAAATTATTTACATAATGGCACAGTATTCTGTTGATAGGAAATGTGTTTAAGTGGCTGGGTAACAGAAGCTCATTTAAGGTTAGATGTCCTGTGAACAGAACAATAACATCAGTCAATATTGTCAATGAGTCCACCATATTGATATTTGTCATATTTGAGCAGCACTTTAAACACAGTTATTGATTGTTCGCTACCATGTTGTAATACTGTTAACATTTTTACCTCAGCTGCATTTTTGCGTATAACTGTCATTATCATGGAGTAATTTTTGGGTTAATATGTTTCACTTGTTATTGTGCACATCTTTGCAACTCACATTTCTGGTGTACAATGCGTACTAATAAAAGTTACGGAGGAAATGTCCTCGAACTCGATCTTAAATACCTTCAACGAAGCTGTCACAGGGTAGGCCTACAACACCTCGTTCTACACCACTAACAATTATATTCCTATACCTCTCCACTTTTGAATTTTAGGCCTGTTAATGAACTTTAAATCGTAACGAACATAAAAACCAACCAGTTTGATCGGTGCTCGGTAAGTTAGTTGTTTTCATAATAAGAGTGTTAAAATTAATTATTTTAAAAGTAATAGTTATTACAAGTTTGCTACGTAACTCTGTAGGAGTCGTAGGTTGTGTATGCAGTTTGATTGTTGTACTAGGCATTAGTAATATTGTTGGAGTCATCTTACTCGAAGCTTCCAAGTTTTTCTAGTTGTATGTAATGCTGTTGCTACTAGAGGGCTAGATAGTTCTAGATTTTTCTGTCGCGTGTTATAAATATTGTTACGTTTCTGGTCGTTAGTTAACTTCCCGTATAATTTCTTTCCGATGAAACTTTAGCGACACAAGTCCTTTCTTAAATAAAACTGGTTTATTCTTTCTGAATACAACTTTGCAATACACTTAATTTCCACAGTCGCGCTATAACAAACGCTATAATTCACAACGAACGTCTCATGTGCTCGCTCAACAATACGTCTCTCTCTGTCCGCAGTTCAATTACCCATTGTTGCCGTCACCGTCTTGGCCGTCTTATATGTACAAGAATACCGAAATCTAGTAAACGCTCGAGCATTCACGAACCTTCGAGAATATGACGTGTTACCAGCGTCACGTGACCTCCGCTGTCGTAACAATATGTTAAAGAAGATGGAAAAACGTGAAGTTAGCCTTAACGGGTGATTTCTGTAGTGAGTTTCACAGCTGTATTGTCACAACAGAGATAGGAAAAATAATTTACTTTGTTAATTGGGTTATAAAGTAACTGAACCAGCCTGTGACCTTTTGACAAAATAATAATAATAACAAAAGAGACAATTATTTAAAGCTGTGATAACCAACAAAAGAAGTTAGGTAAGTAAAAGTTAATTTAGTGAACGTGAAGTTAGACTGTGTGATTGTTAACTTAGCCATAACGGCAATATCTGAAGAGTTTCACAGTTTAACAGAGATAAAAGACAATAATTTGTCTCTTAAAGGGTGTTCTAAAGTAATTGAACCCGTCTCTGAGGACTTTGACGAAGAAGAGACAATTATTTAAAATTCTAGATATAACTGTGGTAACCCACAGGGTAACATAAGTGAATTTATCGCAGATTGCGTAGTAAGAAACAGAGTAGAGAAAAATAATTCGTCTTGTCAATTGGGTAATTGTGGACTTTTGACAAGGAAAGATAATTAATCAAAGTTTTTGATACAACTATGATATCCTGTAGTGTAATAATTTGTGTACATTCGTTTGACTTGTTTTGAATATATTATGTTGTTTGTTTGTAGTTAAACACAAAGCTGAACAATGGGCTATCTGTGCTCTGTTCATCACGAGTATCGAAAACCGGTTTCTAGCGTTGTATGATATTAGTTTGAAAAAAGGAGATTGTGTGCTGTATGTTTATTGTTTTAACTTATCGCCAACAATTCACAGACACCTACTGTAAAAGAATCCCACCCCTACATACATAAAACAAGTTTTATTATTTTACTTGTGTTTGCTTGTTTTTCTTGTACTATTTTTTATCTTATTATCTGTTTAATACTTTCTGAATCAGGCGTTTATTGAGGATAATTATATTTTCTTTTTCGAATTAATGTACCCTAATATCACTAATTACCTCCTGTCCAATATTTTTCAATCTGTGATTTTACCATGAATGATCTATTGCAATAAAGCAAGCAAATCTTGGTGTAAAATATCATTTCAGGTAGAGTATCCATCTGATGTATAAATGAAACTGTCATTTGTCCGTTTTTATGTCTCTTTTTGGTTTACAATATAAACCATGCTATTATAGAAATGTAACTTAAATTCAACTGTACTGGCTAGACAAGTTTACGTATCTATAATACTGCAGATGAAGCCTTTAGCTTAAATAGGCATGTTTTATACAGATTATGATTACGCTTACAAAACGTTGACTTAATTGTTTGTAGTTCTGATTGTATCCTGAGCACCATTTGAGTCAAATATTCATAGATATTAATGATAAAATGCCCCAAACGTTGCTCATCTTGTGGTCTGTATTCATAACACCTCAAGACAGCAGTCACATCATTTTTGTTTTCAAGCTAAAAAAACAACAAAAACTAATTACAACTTTCTCTCGGTATACGAAAAGTAGGGCCGCCCAGAAGTTAGATGGGGCTGAGAGTAAACTTTAAATTTGGAGGCTCCCCACACAACGGTCATTGTATACGAGGTGTCCCAGAAGTCTGGACCCATAAGTTTATTATTCAAATTGCATGCCATTAACAGCCACACACATAAATTTTTGGTATACTGTGCCAACAGGGTATTTTTTTCCTGAACTATGTACAACTGACATTAGAAATGTGTTTGTTTAACTTTAAGAATATAATGTTTATTTTCTCTATGGGTCCAGACTTCTGGGACACCCTGTATATATTATAGGACCTTATATATATATATATAACATAAACATTATCTAAGATGTGCCCTGGTTTTTGGAGGTGACTGCGGAAGTAGGATTCATATAGTGGTGGGAACACCCCATGTATCATTCTTAACCTCCGTTCGCGAAGCCTAATATGTAAAGTGAATATAATAATAGAGTAAAATAAGAAGAAAGAAAGATAAGAGAGCAAGGCGTAGGTGTTCAAATTCACAACGTCCCACATTTTATCACCCTCTACTGCCTGCAGACAGTTGTGAAAAGGAAAAAGAGAAGTGAAAAGTCGTACCACTGTACTGGTGAGTAAGAAAACCTTACCCTCCGAAGTTGGCTTTCCTCTTCAAACATTTGATTTTACTACTTTATATACAACAGTTCCTTTGAAAGATTGAATATTTGTTACGAATTCATTAATGGAACAGTAATACAATCCTATATTACTTGGAGAAAACAATTTTACCTCTAAAAATATAAAGTATATATTACGTTCCTGTATGTATAATAATTATATTTTTCTCAATAATCAGATATTAAAACAAGTTTTGTATGTTTGGTTTGTTTTGAATTTCGCGCAAAGCTACACGGGGGCTATCTACGCTAGCCGTCCCTAATTTAGCAGTGTAAGACT
>NW_013667467.1:35514-43100 GCF_000517525.1 Limulus polyphemus
CAGTGAACACCTATTTTTTGAATCATAAAGAAGTGCTTGCAAATGATTAATACTTTCAATAAATCATATTAAAGTTAGCACAAAATTTAATCTCAGAGTACCTATTTTTCAAAATTTTCCTGGGGGTATGCTCCCAGACCCCCCCTAGCACTGACACGATTTTTTACACTATTATGAGTTGCCTGACCAATCCAAAGCTGCTACCTCCATTCCTGTTAAAAGAAGGGTTAATGAGTCTATGTATTTGCTCAAATAACTTGGGTTTTTTTGGGTGATTAAACATGTTCTTTAACTTTACAGTAAGATTCATATTACAATTATATCTTTCTATCTGTGCGGATACATTGATAACAATTCACACATAAGTCTGTTGGTAAAAATTAATGGCTAAACCATATAACGTTTTTAAAACACAAATTATCGTAAACTAAAATTGTAAGAGTTAAAAAACAAAACCAAAAACAGAATGAATAAACTCTGGCCCTCACAGACGGATTTATTTAGTATAAGTAAATAGTACTAAAAGAAGAGAAGAAGAAAAATTCTACGTAGATAACAGAAAAAATATTGGGATCAAATTCTACACCTTTATATAAGGCTACAAAACTGGGCATATGAAGTTTAATATTCATGACGTCAAATGACGTAAGTCACCCTTTAGAGACTTAATGACGTTAAACAATGAACAACAATGAAATATGTGAAGCCACTTGGCACACTATTGTAGAAAAGGTCGAGTTCAGGATTACAAAACGTTCATCGTTTGTAATATACGCAAGATGAAACTATGTTTTTATTTTATTTTACTTTTTTAGGGCTTGTTCTACTGTTATCCTTTCAGATGCAACATTTACAATACACCTTTTCTATTACATTTGTGTTAAAGGTCGCATATTGGGTATTAAGAAATGGAGGGTGAGTGATGTTTCCGTGTGTATAAGTTCACTTGTAGAATAAAAAAAGCTATATTTTTACACACATATACGTGTGTATATATATATATGTACACACATATACGTGTGTATATATATATATATATATGTATGTATGTATGGTAAGGCAAAAGTGACTATACAGTTGTCTCATTTACAACATATTAATTTCTAATTATTATCCTGAAACAATCGTTAATTAATTTGATTTCATTTGTTTTCGTGATATTTTCTTTAGTACCAACCGTATAAGATCAACTGTACCAACCTCCTAGTACCAATTGTACAGTAGCTTTTGCCCAACCCTAAACATTTGTGTATGTGTTTATTCATACTCAACAAATGGCCTCACTATAGCAGAGAGTTGCGGTAACCTTGCTTGAATTTATGGAATAATAATAAAATTTCGAGTACAAATTTAAAGTAAACAACTACAAGAATTAGGTCCCTTCTCCTGTTTACAAACAGTACCAAGATAAGCGAGTTAAATTAAGTAATTTTGAAGTTTTCTTTTCATGTTTCAAACTCATGCGAATGAAAGGAACTGACAAGTAAGCGATTCTCCTTATTTTTTAGCAATATTAAAATCTTATATTTGATATTTCATATACAAAGATCTAAGCGTGAATAAAAAAACTAAGTTATTCTGTAAGTTAGAATACTGAGTCACCTCCTTGCAGTAGCCAAGACCAAGAAGGTAGAATATTTTAGACATATCTTCAGGCTAAAGCAGATGAGGTTCGAAGAGTTTATAGACCCTCCCCGCCCCTTAACGAATTCATTGCGTCATATGGTTAAATTGAATGAAAAAAAACTGCAGCAACTAGATATATATATTTAGCGGGGGGCGGATCCATGAGGGTCCAATGGGTCCGACCCACCCCTTTTTTGCAATGCAAAAAAATAAATAAAAGGAAACCTTAAATAGAAATATAGAGAACAATTGAGATAAAGGTGGTGGAAACATTGTATTTTATTGTTTTCTTAGACCAGTTATTCTTATATTGTTGTATGGAGAACGTATGTAGAACGTCTGTATTGTGTAAAATTTATTATAATCGATTTAAAACCCACCACAGATCTTTGAAAGAGCGTTTTTCATCAATATGGCTGTCAAACACTCACTTTCTCTAACCCACAAAAGAAAAGCATTTAATATAACTTGATTCCAGGTCTCTTCAATATCCTGATTCTAACAGTCAGCTTCGCAAATGAAGGAAAAGATGTTCTCACTGGTAGCAGAAAATAATGGCCATTCGGATTTCTTATGCTACTTTGTCAATGGTAATGACACGTATACTTCAAAAAGTGTCCAGTTTTTCAGAGAGGGAGCATGTCCTCATCTTAGACTTTCCAATATCCATTTATCGGAACTGTCCTCCCCTTTGGAAATCCTGAATCCTCTCCTTATTGGAACAGTAATAACGGTGTTGTGCGCTTTAAAATGCCCCTGCAAATTTTGAGTCAGTCACTTCCAATGTTATTTTCGGTATCCCAAATTATAGCAAAGCGCAATATAATTGGTTTAGCGTGAAGAAATGAAACAATACTGAGTTATTCTACACATAGTGTGTTTGATTTTAGGGATACAATATGGTGGTGGCAGTTGATATATATATATATATATATATGTAGATTTTGGTCTGAGTGCTCAGAGGAAAGTGGGAGAATTTTATATTGTATCCCACGATTGAAGTGATTTTCTGTAGTTCATATTTTTAGAACCTAACTTAATGAAAAATTGTTGCTTTCTATCGTTATTTTTGTTTGTTTGGATTCTTAATGCAAAGAAATTCACTTCCGCCCTTAGCTTCCACAGATGTACTGATATTAACCTTGTTGAGAAACCTGCGAAAAAATTCCTGAATCTACTAATGCAGAGGATAACATACAGGAAAAAAAGTCGTGGAGAATTTGACATCAGGGAAGCAGTTCTGTTGATAACAATACATTGAGCTGGGATTACTATCATGAAGGCTAAGAAGACTACCATTCTGTTCATGCTGCTGTCTACCAAGAGATGTGAGGATGGCAACCGTTTACATGAAATAAGATGACACGGAGATAAGTTATCTGTAACATTGGAAAAATGATGCTTAACGTATACTTATAAAAATAATTTTCTTTACTTTTCTGACACTTTCATTCTTTCATGAACACTATCATTCTTCATTAATTTTGTATTTCTTTACATTTTTCTTTATACTTTTATTATTCGTTTACAAATGTCGCAATTTCAATTCCTTAAATATATATATATATGTGTGTGTGTGTGTGTGTATGTCTATATATATGTGTGTGTGTGTGTGTGTGTTTGTATATATATTTGTACATATATATGTGTGTGTATATATATAATATATGATTGTTTGTAATGTTCATTCATTTTTCTGTCGATCTCATGATCTTCGTTTTCATCAAACTTTACATTAATTATATTATATTAATGCCCACCTATAACCAGTTGTCGTTCACTAACTCTACTTAGGAGTTCAACAGTGAATTTAGTAACAGGCACCGCTTGTTTGCAGTTAAGCATAAAGCGAGACAATGGGCTATTTGTGCGTTATAAACCTTCAGACTTACTGCTGTGCCATTGGGAGGTTGAGCAAGCACCGCCTAATTTAGAATGATCTTGTCCACTAACAGAAGTACTGTGAATTTTATTACGAGACTCGTTTATCAACATATATTTCAAACTACTAAAATATAAATATTTAAAAATTTTCTCTTGATCTTAACAAACGTGTTTTTGTTACGAGGGATAAAATCATATTTAAACTTTTTCACATAATTATCGATATGAATAGCTACCTTCCCGTGAAAATGTGTTATCTCCAAGACACTATTTTTTATCGTAACCCTATTGATTCTTATATCGTCCATTTGAGCTCTGCCCTTAAACCCATTTGGAGGACTTAATCTGTCCCGAGATCCCTCACCTAGTTAAAGATCTGATAACATTTTATTATATTACGCCTTAGGGGAAAAAAAATAGTTTCTTTTACCTTCTTAGTTGAAAACTATCTTGTATATTTCACGTAACGTAAAATCTGGTATGGTCTGATCGTTAGGGCCTCGACTCACAGTCTACAGGTCGCAGGATCGAAACCCGTCGCCGAAAGTGAAGCAGTGAAGCGATATAATGTGACGGTCAACCTCACTATTCGATGGTAGAGATAACCCAAGAGCCGGCGGCAGATAATGTTGACTAGCTACCTTCCAGAGCTCTAGTCTATCACTTCAAAATTAGGGATGGCTAGTACAGATAGCGCTTGAGTAGCTTTGCGCGAAAATTCAACAAACAAACAAACAATCGACATCACTAAAGTTGACATTATAAAAAAAAAAACTGTTAAAAGAAATTCAACCCCTCGTTTTAGTTTATCTATAATCTACAGTGATGTTTATGTTTGAAGATGTCTTTGCCACGATTTTAAGATTTACAATGTCAACTAGGTAATATATATATATATTGTTTTCCAATGATATCTTCAAGTCAGACTCGCTGATTGTTGATATTAAATAACCAACACGTATGTCTGGTAGACAGAAAGCAAATTGAAGGTAAACATGAATGGATTAAATTTCAATATACGAGTCGTTAAGCTCAACTTGATTACAGTATATATAATGTACTCAATATCGATTGTTATTACGTGCTTTCTCCATTAATTTTACATGTTATTATCTTAGATCACTAATATAAACAGCGAACACGGTCTGATGGAGCGGTTTTAAATATACAAAACGTACAACGTTTTCTCATCATTTCGCGTGGGCGGCCATAGGCAAATAGCAAAGATATAAGGTGCCATTGGACTGAAGCTGTCACGAGCGCCAGACGCCCACACGTTTTCCGATATGAGAGTTTTCCTTTTCCACGCAAAATTTATTCTCGGTGCCACTAACGTCAACAACACTTTCCTGGAAAACTACGAGTGGTAAGAAGTTGACAGATCGACCACTATAAGCCTTAGCAACAGCAGGGTGTACCGATATTAGATTTCACCTTCTTAAGCCGTTTTTTTTTCTCCATTTTTTAATTTGTCGTTTTATAAGACACGTATAAACAAAGAAAAGAAATCAACTGTGTGTTTTCTGACACGGTGTAGAACTACATTGGATAGGATAAAACCTACACAATAAATTCCTTCTTATAAGAGATTTATCCTTGTCTTTGTGACATTACACACCTAACTTTGCTTCTTTATTTTTCCCTTTATTCCTGACAGTGTACTATGCACACCAGAATTGTATGAAATATCAAAAACAGAGATATATGTTACTAAAATATGTTAAGGACCCAACCACAATAGGACGTCACTTACTGCAGCGGAAAATTAAATTAACATCACTGTATATGATGTCACTAGGGCTCTCAACAAATGCTTCAGACAATCAAAATACACGAGGAGGCAGGATGTACACGTGTGATGTTTGTGGGTGTATCAGTATCCGCAATAATACGCATTTCTTTTACCCA
Organism: Limulus polyphemus; assembly: GCF_000517525.1. Lineage (NCBI taxonomy): Eukaryota > Metazoa > Arthropoda > Merostomata > Xiphosura > Limulidae > Limulus > Limulus polyphemus. The sequence continues at coordinate 40,933 of NW_013667467.1, forward strand.
CAGTCCTTTTATCGTTGCATGAAAATATTGTTTAAACACTAAACAAAGACTTGATCATTTGTATGACTTTGAGATACAATACATCTCATAAATTAGGCTTCTAACTACTCTGTGTATTTTATTTTCTTGTTTAATTAAAAGCGTGTTTCCGAAAATAATGTAAATTTTCTAACGACCCAGCTTTTAAACTGTATTTCAATTAGCTCAGACTGAGGATTTTTTTTTTCTGTCATGCAGAGATACATATTTTGTTCTTATATAGATATATAATGTGATAGTTACGATGTGAATATAATGTAAATAGTGTTATTTGAAAATGAAGTACAAAGATCATATATATATATATATTACAATTTTTTTCATATTAAAAATTGCGAGTTATAAGAAATGGAATTTGTTTTGCCGTGACAGTTTAATTCTAGCCTACCTATACAAAAAGCTGAGTTTGATCGCCTGTAACTTACAATTCGATAAAATGAATTGTTCATAACAATTTAGTCAACAATAATCTGGAGATATAATGTTCAAGCTCGTACGCAGAATGTTTGAAAGGGTGGTTCCAATTTGTGATATCAAAAGCCAACACATATTGTGCGAACCAGGGGTGAAATTCTGCCGGTACTCACTGGTACTGAGTACCGGAAATTGTATGAGCTTCTTTGTCGTTTTTTGTGTTTACACATAGATTTTTTCTTTTTCAAAAACAGGTCCACTTCACCAATCTGAGTACCTATACTTTTTTTTTTTTTAGAATTTCACCCCTGGTGCGAAGCACGTTAATACTACGGGGGTCTGGGGGGCATGCGACTGTTTCAAGCCAAAAAAATGCTAATGCTTCATCAGAAGAATGTAGACTATGTAGAAAACGTAAAATACCACAAGCACCTGCGCTATAACTATATAAGCAAATGATTTTACATCACAAAAATATGGGGTTCAGCCTAACCCCCTCGAACTTTGTGCTAGCTGGGAAAGATCGATGATGCTCTGGTCTTCATTGCAGAGACAACATCCTCAGAGGAGAGAGTAAAACAAAGTCGTGTTTCGAAGTGAAAACAATCACTTTCAAGATGTTAAGTTTCAATTCTTTTAATAGTCTTGTTGTTTTTTTTGTGTGCAAAAACAATAGATTCACCGATCCAAAAGACAGACAGTTATCATATGAAAGTTTTGATACAGTATAAAACTTCAAGGTCAACATTTTTTTAACAAATTGTGATGCGGCCAATCAATACCTGGAAGATTAGTTTCAGAAACTACAAGAAATCAGTCCATTACTCGTCCTGCATTACTAATATAACATGGAAATAGAATATATCTTACTTTCCTATAGTATGCATTTTTTTATCTACAAAGCTCTTAAATTTTTCTAAGTTGTAGTATTAGAATACACCAAATCCGTTTGGGATCATGAGCAAAATTCAGCCTGAAGTATTAGGTTTTGTAGTTTGACCTTAATCTGCTGTTTCTTGCGATAGTTGTATTATATATATAGTATATATACATATAGTCTCTACTTTATATATATTTACATTATGTAGTTGCATTATATCTCGCTTGACCTTGCGTATGGAGGATACCTTTACATACGGTTTTACGGCACAATTAAAAGTAAAACTGAAGGGGAAGGAATAATAAAAAAAGAAGTCTATTACGGCAAAATAGCTATAGCAGCACCAACCATACCGACAACAGTAAAAAACAACCAAACTAATCTTTCATTTTAAACGTCTGGATGTGGCTAATTCCTTTAACACCGAAACACGATGGATTAAACATAATAACCGAGTTATAGAACTAATGAAATGTCTACCTTACGAAAAGGTTAGGATTATAAGGTTTCTTATTTTTATAAAATACAGTGGTGAAATTCAGAACATTTATAAAGTTTTTAACGCAGCTAAGCTTCCTGGAAATCGTCACAATGCAAAATCTCAGTGAAAATAATAGTATTGTTGCGTCATCGAGATCATGTGATTCTCACGCCCTCTACTTTCTAGAACTATCCCGTATATTGGCGAATGCTCTAGTATTGACTAGATAGAGGGTAGACTGGTATATAAAAGAGGGTGACAACGTGACGGGAGAATGAGATTAATGTAATGTGTGTGTAGACAGTGAGTAATTGATCTGCAGTCAGAAGTATTATTGACGTTCGTTGTTATAGC
>NW_013667467.1:43944-50693 GCF_000517525.1 Limulus polyphemus
CGAATTTGAATTACGGAAAGTTAATAATGGCTGGAGACGGCTTAAATGGGTAATGAAGAAAGTGGGTTCCTCGTCATCGAATTTGAATTACGGAAAGTTAATAATGGCTGGAGACGGCTTAAATGGGTAATGAAGAAAGTGGGTTCCTCGTCATCGAATTTGAATTACGGAAAGTTAATTAACAAACGGAGACGTAACAGTATCATATCCCGTGTAGCGCGGCATAAGATGTTACTAATCATTAACAAAAATTAAATAAATAAAAACGCGCCCTCTATAATAAGCAAACTAGTTTCTCGGTATTTTACCTCGTGGCTTTGTCAAAACATGTTCGAAAATACAATTAAAAAGTGACATAAAAGAAAACGTTTAGTAGTGTATAATCGGCATAGATTTGTGTTGTAACAATAGTTACAATTAAATATTTAAGACCAGAATCCAGATTTTAAAACACGTCAAAAAGCCTCTTATTAAAAATTAAAATAATACACGTGACATATAAAGCAAACTGATGTAATTTGAAAATGTACGTTATAAAAATCCCTCTTTTTACTTATTATTTACAATGTTACACCCAAGAGAACTAGATTATCTAGTTCTGCGTTATTTGATTTTAGAGTTTGAGTACTTTGTACATGCTCTCACTATTTTCTCATACATGGTGTCGCCATGTTTTACATCATTCTTCACAAAGATGTCATAAATAATGACGATCTTGATATCATAATCTACCCTTGCAGATTTTGTCATTGATTTTTTTTTTTTTTGTAAATGATGCCAATACTTTATTTTTTCACACTATATATTTTTAATAGTTTAGACGAAGCAAACAGTTCTTGCTTGAACTTTGTAAGAACTTCATCTAGCTGAAGTCCAGTGATGGACAACGTTTTGGTTACTATTCTAAGACCTTCATCGTTACTAGCATTGTAATTCAAATGAACTTCCACGCACGTTCACAGGGGGTTTCCAGGGGGTTCGGCCGAACTCTTATTTATGTGATGTAAAAAAGTTATGTGTATATATTTACAGCGCAACTGCTTATGGTATTTAACGTTTTCTACATAGTCTACATTCCCCTGATGGCTTGAAATAGTCGCATGCAATGGCTTCTTTTCACACTTTGTAATTGAAAGTTCGAAGCTGTATTGCTACTGTCAGATTCTGTTGGCCGGATTCTTCACAGTAGGTGTCTGTGACTTGTTGGCGATAAATTTCAAAAAACAGCAACACATTTCACTTGTTTTAAAATAATATATTTAAACTAATCAAACTAGTTAAACTAGTCAGGGCTATCTGCGCTGTAAAAGATGTCATGTCTGTATATCTAGTATGCGTGATACTGAGATCCCTTGTGACAGTAAGTTTTATGTTAATACTGTATAAGATGTCACGTCTACATGTCTGGTATGTGTGGTACTGAGATCTCTTGTGACAGTAAGTTTTATGTTAATTGTTTGTTATGAATTTCGCGAAAAGCTACACGAGGGCTATCTGCGCTAGCCGTCCTTAATTTAACAGTGTAAGACCAACGAATAGTGGGCTTGACCGTCACATTATAACGCCACCACGGCTGAAAGGGCGAGCATGTTTGGTGTGACCGGGATTCGAACCCGCGACCTACAGATTGCGAGTCAAGTGCCCTAACCACCTGGCCATGCTGGGCCGAAGTTAAATATGACACCCGCGCAATATAAACTATCCGAATCATAACTACGAATTAAAACTTAAACTGAAACAGTCTTGTATATCTAACAGCTGCACCTGGTTTTGAACACAAGCAAGCTTTGTCGTGTCACGGTAAAATAACTATGAATTAATGAAAAACGGAAGCTATTAGTAATCTATCAAATGTTGAAAAGTATTACTATCTTTATAAGCATGTGGCACCACCAAAAGTTCGTCCTACCACATTTTCTCATGGGTGTAACTGCAAGTTTAAAATAGTTTGGCTTGCAAAATACCCATGGTTATTATACAGCCCAAACTTGGATGGCATTTTTTTGTGGTCCACTTAATAACTGGGTAAAAATTAGTGATACTTGAAGCAACCATTCTAAGCTTGATTATCATTGGGATTCTATGCAGGCTGCTGATGCTTTGAAGACTTCCATTTGTTGGATATACAAAACTGTTCAATTTAAGAGTTATTGTTTAGTTATCTAATATTTAACGATTATTTAGTTTCATAACAATGGCATTAAAATTTAGTTATTTTAAAAGCGATAGTTACAGTGGCGTGCAGAGGTTCTATGATGCCCGGGGCCTTGTACCTAAGACTTTAGGGAAGGGGGAAAGGGTTCTACTATTCGATTCGACTTTTTGCGCTGGATGCCCTCCCGATGTGGATGCCCGGGGCCCCGACACCTTTTGCCCCCTACACTATACTCTGTTTATGGCTAAACTTACAAACACAGTCTAAATATTTATCTCCTAATAACTTTGTGTCATTTTCACTAAGTTACTTGTTTTTGCTCTCTGTATCTGTACGTTTACAACATGAAACAGAAAAATCTAGAAATATCTAGCCCTCCAGTAACAACAATTTTACACATAACGAAAAAAATTAAAAGTTCGAGTACGATGACGTCAACAATATTACATAAGCTTAGCACAACAGTTAAACTACATACACAACGTAAGACTCGTATAGAGTTACCTAACGAAACTTCTCATAACTATCCAGTATCGTGCATGTATTGTAATCACAGAGTAGAGGGAATAATCTGTCTTGTCTGTTTGTAGTTAAGCACGAAGCTACACAATGGGCTATCTGTTCTCTGTCCAACACGGATATCGAAACCCTGTTTCTGGCATTGTAAGTCCACAGGCATACCACTGTGCCACTGCGGGGCCCGTCCTGTCATTTGGGTTTTAAGGTAACTGAACTAGTCTGTGTGGCCTTTTGATGTAAAAAAGAATTATTTAAAGCTATGGATACAACTACGGTAATCCATGGGGTAACATAAATGTATTTATCACTGACTGTATTATAATAACAAAGTAGAGGAGAATAATTTGTCTTGTCAAAGGGTGTTCTAAAGTTATTGAACCCACTTCTGAAGAAAAAAAGATACAATTATTTAAAGCTCTGGATACAACTGTGATAACCAATAGTGTAATGAATGCTTGTACATAGGTTTGTCTTCTTTTGAATATATTATTTTAAAACAAGTGGATTGTGTGCTGTTTGTTTATTGTTGAAATTTATCGCTGACAAGTCACAGACACCTATTGTAAAGAATCTGGCCCTATAAAAACCTGATACTATTGAACATCCATTATCCAATAAAATTGATATTATTATCAAACATATTCTTCATCAAATTGTTCTTACCATTTTGTTTTTAAGAAAACTAGGCTTGACATTTCATGGCGATACTAAAGGAGTAAACTCCTCCAAAAATCCTGGCAATTTTCTGGCCTTACTGAACCATTATGATGAAAATGATGAACTACTGAGAGCTCATTTGTATCACCCAAGGCAAAAAATGCTACACATTTATCTCACTGCCCATAAAGACATCATCAATGTCATAGGATATGACGTATTTCGAGTAAAAATTACTGAAGAAGTAAAAAAGGGCTGGATTCTACTCCATTCTTGCTGATGAAGTGCTTCTCACAATGTGGAACATTTCCAATATGTTTCCGCTTTGTAGATGACAACTGTGAAATTAGGGAAGAATTTATTGGCTTTGTTAAGCTAGAGATGGTCAGAACAACAGATATTGTATGTGCAATTACAAAGATACTGACTGATGTTGGATTATCTCTTAAATGAATTGTGTGGTCAAGGATATGATGGAGCATTCACGAAATATCTGGTGTCCAAAAATAAATTCGAAAGCAAGGCCTTGTACACTCATTGTGCTGGTCACTCACTTAATCTTGCAATTATAAATTCATGTTTAGTTCTACTGTAACGAATTTGTTGTTATATATATATTTATTTTAATGTCAACGTTTGTTTGGATTAAATTTATATTTAGAAACATGCATAGCTTATAGTGTTAGATATGTGTTGCGAAACTCCCGCCTATTCTCCAAACTTGTAGAATATTCTCGAGAGTAAGAATCAAAAATATATGTGTGTACATAAATACTTGTGTTAGCGCCAGCATTGTTACGTAAAACTGAAATTTCTAGAAAGCCTCCAGTCGGCTATAAATATAACCAACGCGCCGCGCCAAGAGAGAGTATCTATTATTAGTTTGCTGTAAACTTTGGAAGCTATAACTGTGATTGTTATAATGCTTATCAATAGGAAAACTTCAGATATTTTACAAAGGTCGAACATTACAACTCATTTAACTTCAGTGGATTCTCATTGGACATTAGTATTTTTAAGAAAACATTACCTAACGTCACTGGTGGAAACATCGTCGTGTGATCAGTGAAGAACAAAGCTAGCTACCTTCCCGTTAAGTGAAATATACCTACATCAACTCGCTCATCGTGAACTCTCGATAAGATATCGAAGAAGTTCCGGATTAAAAAGAAGGCTTTATATTGCTTGTAAGTTTGTGAAACTTTTGTTTATAAATCATTGTTTGTAATAACTATTTGTAATAACTGTTATTGTAAATTGTATTGTTGTGTGTATATTAAAACGATTTGTGTTAAAAAAGAAATCTGTGTGTATCAATCTTGTTGGCAAATATCATAAACTGACTATATATCGGCTTTTATTTAACTACTAAATCCAAAGTACCATTTAATTCGGTTACAGACTGTTTAAAATTCTAATAGTAACATTACCAATACGAAATTGTTTGTTTTTCTTATAGCAAAGCCACATTAGGCTATCTGCTATCCACCGAGGGGAATCAAACCCTTGATTTTAGCATTGTAAATCAGTAGACTTACTGCTATACCAGCGGGAGACTATGAAATTGTATTAATCAAATTAAAGGAATAAATATTTGGATTAATTTTTCACCTAAGAGTGACAATCTATCAAAACGACATCCAGCATGGAGCAGCTTCATTACGTCTTCCACTACTCAATATGTGTATTGTAGGCTGGGTTGAGAATATTAAAGTAGGGGAAAGGTTCTGTTTATGTTATCCATTCTTACTTCAAATGTGTGAAGTTATTGTTTATGGAGATGATAATTGAAATTTTTAATGACAATTGGGCTGCTGAAGATAAGAAAATACTATGGCTTATCTAAAAATACTGGATTCTTTTGTTTAACAACTTTACAACCTTCCCTTTACTATTTGAAAGAAGCTTCTGTAAATTTGCAAGGTCCTAGTCAAGCCATTGTTTCTGGTGCTTCACTAATGGAACACTGCTGTAAAGAACTGACTTCACTAAGAGTGAACGTAGATGATTATTCACATCATATCTTCAAGCACAGCAGTAATATTACAAACAAATATGATATTGTTACGACAGCGAAAGTCATGTGACGCTAGTAACACTTCATGATATTCTCGAAGGTTCGTGAATGCTCGAGTGTTTACTAGATGTGCGGTATTCTTGTATATAAGTGCGCCAAACAATGGAATTGAAGAGCAGACAGAGATAGAGACGGACAATTGAGTCAAGCGCGGTAGTAGGCGTGAATCGTTGGTTGTGAATTATAATGAATTATAGCGTTTTTTAAGTTATTAAAGTGACTGTGGAAATTAAGTGTATTGCGAAGTTGTATTGAGAAAGAATAAACTAGTTTTATTTAAGGAAGGACTTGTATTGCTAAAGTTTTTCGGAAAGAATTTTTACGAGTAATTAACAAACGACCAGAGACGTAACAATATTAATGTTAGCATATCACGAGTTAGTCAACGACAGGCCCAACGTACAAATGCAAAATATAGTTCCGTGGAGGATTACTTTAAGAAAACAGTAATTATTCCTTTTCTTGACCAATTATCAATAATCTTTCCTACAGATTTTATGCACACGTAAAGCAAGCAGCATCAATTCAGAAACTAATGACATCAAAACTCACACAAGTGTTTTCCATTTCTGATATAAGACAGGCTTTCGATTTTTACAGGGAAGATTTGCAAAATACCGATATTTTTGATCAAAATCTTCATCGGTGGAAGACAAGATGGCTTTCTATACCTCTCCTGGACAGGCCTCATAATATCTTTATGTTACTGAAACTCTTTCCCACGCTGCCACAAAAGTTCGTGTTCATGTGAACGTTCGGCATATGTTCTCCGCCGGTTGAATAATTACATAAGGTGTACACAAACCGGAAGACTGAGTGCTCTACCTTTAATACATAATCATTAGGACACTTCTATCAACATTGAAACTGTATGCAAGATATTTATGGAAAGTGCCCCATAAGAATAGAGCATGCTAACATATTGTTGCGTCAGCGAGGTCACGTGACTAGTATCACGCCACCTGTTTCTAGAAATATCCTGTTCCTTCAAGAATGCGCTAGCATTTACTAGATGTGTGTTAGTCTTGTATATATAAGACGTTCACAACGTGACGGAACAACAGAGGTAATGAGTAATTGAACTGCAGTCAGTGAAATGAGTAATTGAATGTATGCGGACAAAATATTGTTGGCCACGTGAGACGTGAGTTATAGCGTTTGATTATAGAGCGACTGTTGAAATTAAGTGTATCGGTAAAGTTGTATTCGGAAAGAATAAAACTTGTTTATTTAAGAAAGGACTTGTGTCGCAAAAGTTCCGTTGGAACGAATTTACGGAAAATGAATTAACGAACGAACTGAGACGTAACAATATTAACTGGTGTGCAAGATTGGCAATAT